>NW_027478709.1:257288-557288 GCF_051014685.1 Ptiloglossa arizonensis
AGAATGGCCTAGGGAAAAAATACACATACCGTTGTAATCGAGCGAGTTTCTACTTTCAGATGCAATAGGAATTTTTGGGTTAGGTCAATCCGTTCGCGAGATATGGGAGTTTGAAGCTAAGAAACGGTTGAGAAGAAAACAAATCTTTCGCACTTCTGCTGCTCCAAACGCTTAACCAGAATGGCCTAGGGAAAAAATACACATACCGTTGTAATCGGGCGAGTTTCGAATTTCAGATGCAATAGGAATTTTTGGGTTAGGTCAATCCGTTCGCGAGATATGGGAGTTTGAAGCCAAGAAATGGTTGAGAAGGCAACAAATTTTTCGCAATTCTGCTGCTCCAAACGCTTAACCAGAATGGCCTAGGGAAAAAATACACATACCGTTGTAATCGGGCGAGTTTCTACTTTCAGATGCAATAGGAATTTTTGGGTAAGGTCAATCCGTTCGCGAGATATGGGAGTTTGAAGCCAAGAAATGGTTGAGAAGGCAAAAAATTTTTCGCAATTCTGCTGCTCCAAACGCTTAACCAAAATGGCCTAGGGAAAAAATACACATACCGTTGTAATCGGGCGAGTCTCTACTTCCAGACGCTACAGGAATTTTTGGGTTAGGTCAATCCGTTCGCGAGATATGGGAGTTTGAAGCCAAGAAATGGTTGAGAAGGCAAAAAATTTTTCGCAATTCTGCTGCTCCAAACGCTTAACCAGAATGGCCTAGGGAAAAAATACACATACCGCTGTAATCGGGCGAGGTTCTACTTTCAGATGCAATTGGAATTTTTGGGTTAGGTCAATCCGTTCGCGAGATATGGGAGTTTGAAGCCAAGAAATGGTTGAGAAGGCAAAAAATTTTTCGCAATTCTGCTGCTCCAAACGCTTAACCAGAATGGCCTAGGGAAAAAATACACATACCGTTGTAATCGGGCGAGTCTCTACTTCCAGACGCTACAGGAATTTTTGGGTTAGGTCAATCCGTTCGCGAGATATGGGAGTTTGAAGCCAAGAAATGGTTGAGAAGGCAAAAAATTTTCGCAATTCTGCTGCTCCAAACGCTTAACCAGAATGGCCTAGGTAAAAAATACACATACCGCTGTAATCGGGCGAGGTTCTACTTTCAGATGCAATTCGAACTTTTGGGTTAGGTCAATCCGTTCGCGAGATATGGGAGTTTGAAGCCAAGAAATGGTTGAGAAGGCAAAAAATTTTTCGCAATTCTGCTGCTCCAAACGCTTAACCAGAATGGCCTAGGGAAAAAATACACATACCGTTGTAATCGGGCGAGTTTCTACTTTCAGATGCAATAGGAATTTTTGGGTTAGGTCAATCCGTTCGCGAGATATGGGAGTTTGAAGCCAAGAAATGGTTGAGAAGGCAACAAATTTTTCGCAATTCTGCTGCTCCAAACGCTTAACCAGAGTGGCCTAGGGAAAAAATACACATACCGTTGTAATCGGGCGAGTTTCTACTTTCAGATGCAATAGGAATTTTTGGGTTAGGTCAATCCGTTCGCGAGATATGGGAGTTTGAAGCCAAGAAATGGTTGAGAAGGCAAAAAATTTTCCGCAATTCTGCTGCTCAAAACGCTTAACCAGAATGGCCTAGGGAAAAAATACACATACCGTTGTAATCGGGCGAGTCTCTACTTCCAGACGCTACAGGAATTTTTGGGTTAAGTCAATCCGTTCGCGAGATATGGGAGTTTGAAGCCAAGAAATGGTTGAGAAGGCAAAAAATTTTTCGCAATTCTGCTGCTCCAAACGCTTAACCAGAATGGCCTAGGGAAAAAATACACATACCGCTGTAATCTGGCGAGGTTCTACTTTCAGATGCAATTGGAATTTTTGGGTTAGGTCAATCCGTTCGCGAGATATGGGAGTTTGAAGCCAAGAAATGGTTGAGAAGGCAAAAAATTTTTCGCAATTCTGCTGCTCCAAACGCTTAACCAGAATGGCCTAGGGAAAAAATACACATACCGCTGTAATCGGGCGAGGTTCTACTTTCAGATGCAATAGGAATTTTTGGGTTAGGTCAATCCGTTCGCGAGATATGGGAGTTTGAAGCCAAGAAATGGTTGAGAAGGCAAAAAATTTTTCGCAATTCTGCTGCTCCAAACGCTTAACCAAAATGGCCTAGGGAAAAAATACACATACCGTTGTAATCGGGCGAGTCTCTACTTCCAGACGCTACAGGAATTTTTGGGTTAGGTCAATCCGTTCGCAAGATATGGGAGTTTGAAGCCAAGAAATGGTTGAGAAGGCAAAAAATTTTTCGCAATTCTGCTGCTCCAAACGCTTAACCAGAATGGCCTAGGGAAAAAATACACATACCGCTGTAATCGGGCGAGGTTCTACTTTCAGATGCAATTGGAATTTTTGGGTTGGGTCAATCCGTTCGCGAGATATGGGAGTTTGAAGCCAAGAAATGGTTGAGAAGGCAAAAAATTTTTCGCAATTCTGCTGCTCCAAACGCTTAACCAGAATGGCCTAGGGAAAAAATAAACATACCGTTGTAATCGGGCGAGTTTCTACTTTCAGATGCAATAGGAATTTTTGGGTCAGGTCAATCCGTGCGCGAGATATGGAAGTTTGAAGCCAAGAAATGGTTGAGAAGGCAAGAAATTTTTCGCATTTCTGCTGATCCAAACGCTTAACCAGAATGGTCTAGGGAAACAATACACATACCGTTGTAATCGGGCGAGTTTCTACTTTCAGATGCAACAGGAATTTTGGGTTATGTCAATCCGTTCGCGAGATATGGGAGTTTGCAGCCAAGGAATGGTTGAGAAGGCAACAAATTTTTCGCAATTCTGCTGCTCCAAACGCTTAACCAGAATGACCTAGGGAAAAAATACACATACCGTTGTAATCGGGCGAGTTTCTACTTTCAGATGCAATAGGAATTTTTGGGTTAGGACAATCCGTTCGCGAGATATGGGAGTTTGAAGCCAAGAAATGGTTGAGAAGGCAACAAATTTTTCGCAATTCTGCTGCTCCAAACGCTTAACCAGAATGGCCTAGGGAAAAAATACACATACCGTTGTAATCGAGCGAGTTTCTACTTTCAGATGCAATAGGAATTTTTGGGTTAGGTCAATCCGTTCGCGAGATATGGGAGTTTGAAGCTAAGAAATGGTTGAGAAGAAAACAAATCTTTCGCACTTCTGCTGCTCCAAACGCTTAACCAGAATGGCCTAGGGAAAAAATACACATACCGTTGTAATCGGGCGAGTTTCGAATTTCAGATGCAATAGGAATTTTTGGGTTAGGTCAATCCGTTCGCGAGATATGGGAGTTTGAAGCCAAGAAATGGTTGAGAATGCAAAAAATTTTTTCGCAATTCTGCTGCTCCAAACGCATAACCAGAATGGCCTAGGGAAAAAATACACATACCGTTGTAATCGGGCGAGTTTCTACTTTCAGATGCAACAGGAATTTTTGGGTTAGGTCAATCCGTTCGCGAGATATGGGAGTTTGAAGCCAAGAAATGGTTGAGAAGGAAAAAAAATTTTTCGCATTTCTGCTGCTCCAAACGCTTAACCAGAATGGCCTAGGGAAAAAATACAGATACCGTTGTAATCGGGCGAGTTTCTACTTTCAGATGCAATAGGAATTTTTGGGTTAGGTCAATCCGTTCGCGAGATATGGGTGATGAAGCCAAGAAATGGTTGAGAAGGCAAAAAATTTTTCGCAATTCTACTGCTCCAAACGCTTAACCAGAATGGCCTAGGGAAAAAATAAACATACCGTTGTAATCGGGCGAGTTTCTACTTTCAGATGCAATAGGAATTTTTGGGTTAGGTCAACCCGTTCGCGAGATATGGGACTTTGAAGCCAAGAAATGGTTGAGAAGGCAAAAAATTTTTCGCAATTCTGCTGCTCCAAACGCTTAAACAGAATGTCCTAGGGAAAAAATACACATACCGTTGTAATCGGGCGAGTTTCTACTTTCAGATGCAACAGGAATTTTTGGGTTAGGTCAATCCGTTCGCGAGATATGGGAGTTTGAAGCTAAGAAATGGTTGAGAAGACAACAAATCTTTCGCACTTCTGCTGCTCCAAACGCTTAACCAGAATGGCCTAGGGAAAAAATACACATACCGTTGTAATCGGGCGAGTTTCGACTTTCAGATGCAATAGGAATTTTTGGGTTATGTCAATCCGTTCGCGAGATATGGGAGTTTGCAGCCAAGGAATGGTTGAGAAGGCAACAAATTTTTCGCAATTCTGCTGCTCCAAACGCTTAACCAGAATGGCCTAGGGAAAAAATACACATACCGTTGTAATCGGGCGAGTTTCTACTTTTAGATGCAATAGGAATTTTTGGGTTAGGACAATCCGTTCGCGAGATATGGGAGTTTGAAGCCAAGAAATGGTTGAGAAGGCAACAAATTTTTCGCAATTCTGCTGCTCCAAACGCTTAATCAGAATGGCCTAGGGAAAAAATACACATACCGTTGTAATCGAGCGAGTTTCTACTTTCAGATGCAATAGGAATTTTTGGGTTAGGTCAATCCGTTCGCGAGATATGGGAGTTTGAAGCTAAGAAATGGTTGAGAAGAAAACAAATCTTTCGCACTTCTGCTGCTCCAAACGCTTAACCAGAATGGCCTAGGGAAAAAATACACATACCGTTGTAATCGGGCGAGTTTCGAATTTCAGATGCAATAGGAATTTTTGGGTTAGGTCAATCCGTTCGCGAGATATGGGAGTTTGAAGCCAAGAAATGGTTGAGAAGGCAACAAATTTTTCGCAATTCTGCTGCTCCAAACGCTTAACCAGAATGGCCTAGGGAAAAAATACACATACCGTTGTAATCGGGCGAGTTTCTACTTTCAGATGCAATAGGAATTTTTGGGTTAGGTCAATCCGTTCGCGAGATATGGGAGTTTGAAGCCAAGAAATGGTTGAGAAGGCAAAAAATTTTTCGCAATTCTGCTGCTCCAAACGCTTAACCAAAATTGCCTAGGGAAAAAATACACATACCGTTGTAATCGGGCGAGTCTCTACTTCCAGACGCTACAGGAATTTTTGGGTTAGGTCAATCCGTTCGCGAGATATGGGAGTTTGAAGCCAAGAAATGGTTGAGAAGGCAAAAAATTTTTCGCAATTCTGCTGCTCCAAACGCTTAACCAGAATGGCCTAGGGAAAAAATACACATACCGCTGTAATCGGGCGAGGTTCTACTTTCAGATGCAATTGGAATTTTTGGGTTAGGTCAATCCGTTCGCGAGATATGGGAGTTTGAAGCCAAGAAATGGTTGAGAAGGCAAAAAATTTTTCGCAATTCTGCTGCTCCAAACGCTTAACCAGAATGGCCTAGGGAAAAAATACACATACCGTTGTAATCGGGCGAGTCTCTACTTCCAGACGCTACAGGAATTTTTGGGTTAGGTCAATCCGTTCGCGAGATATGGGAGTTTGAAGCCAAGAAATGGTTGAGAAGGCAAAAAATTTTTCGCAATTCTGCTGCTCCAAACGCTTAACCAGAATGGCCTAGGTAAAAAATACACATACCGCTGTAATCGGGCGAGGTTCTACTTTCAGATGCAATTCGAACTTTTGGGTTAGGTCAATCCGTTCGCGAGATATGGGAGTTTGAAGCCAAGAAATGGTTGAGAAGGCAAAAAATTTTTCGCAATTCTGCTGCTCCAAACGCTTAACCAGAATGGCCTAGGGAAAAAATACACATACCGTTGTAATCGGGCGAGTTTCTACTTTCAGATGCAATAGGAATTTTTGGGTTAGGTCAATCCGTTCGCGAGATATGGGAGTTTGAAGCCAAGAAATGGTTGAGAAGGCAACAAATTTTTCGCAATTCTGCTGCTCCAAACGCTTAACCAGAGTGGCCTAGGGAAAAAATACACATACCGTTGTAATCGGGCGAGTTTCTACTTTCAGATGCAATAGGAATTTTTGGGTTAGGTCAATCCGTTCGCGAGATATGGGAGTTTGAAGCCAAGAAATGGTTGAGAAGGCAAAAAATTTTCCGCAATTCTGCTGCTCAAAACGCTTAACCAGAATGGCCTAGGGAAAAAATACACATACCGTTGTAATCGGGCGAGTCTCTACTTCCAGACGCTACAGGAATTTTTGGGTTAAGTCAATCCGTTCGCGAGATATGGGAGTTTGAAGCCAAGAAATGGTTGAGAAGGCAAAAAATTTTTCGCAATTCTGCTGCTCCAAACGCTTAACCAGAATGGCCTAGGGAAAAAATACACATACCGCTGTAATCTGGCGAGGTTCTACTTTCAGATGCAATTGGAATTTTTGGGTTAGGTCAATCCGTTCGCGAGATATGGGAGTTTGAAGCCAAGAAATGGTTGAGAAGGCAAAAAATTTTTCGCAATTCTGCTGCTCCAAACGCTTAACCAGAATGGCCTAGGGAAAAAATACACATACCGCTGTAATCGGGCGAGGTTCTACTTTCAGATGCAATAGGAATTTTTGGGTTAGGTCAATCCGTTCGCGAGATATGGGAGTTTGAAGCCAAGAAATGGTTGAGAAGGCAAAAAATTTTTCGCAATTCTGCTGCTCCAAACGCTTAACCAAAATGGCCTAGGGAAAAAATACACATACCGTTGTAATCGGGCGAGTCTCTACTTCCAGACGCTACAGGAATTTTTGGGTTAGGTCAATCCGTTCGCAAGATATGGGAGTTTGAAGCCAAGAAATGGTTGAGAAGGCAAAAAATTTTTCGCAATTCTGCTGCTCCAAACGCTTAACCAGAATGGCCTAGGGAAAAAATACACATACCGCTGTAATCGGGCGAGGTTCTACTTTCAGATGCAATTGGAATTTTTGGGTTGGGTCAATCCGTTCGCGAGATATGGGAGTTTGAAGCCAAGAAATGGTTGAGAAGGCAAAAAATTTTTCGCAATTCTGCTGCTCCAAACGCTTAACCAGAATGGCCTAGGGAAAAAATAAACATACCGTTGTAATCGGGCGAGTTTCTACTTTCAGATGCAATAGGAATTTTTGGGTCAGGTCAATCCGTGCGCGAGATATGGAAGTTTGAAGCCAAGAAATGGTTGAGAAGGCAAGAAATTTTTCGCATTTCTGCTGATCCAAACGCTTAACCAGAATGGTCTAGGGAAACAATACACATACCGTTGTAATCGGGCGAGTTTCTACTTTCAGATGCAACAGGAATTTTTGGGTTAGGTCAATCCGTTCGCGAGATATGGGAGTTTGAAGCCAAGAAATGGTTGAGAAGGCAAAAAATTTTTCGCATTTCTGCTGCTCCAAACGCTTAACCAGAATGGCCTAGGGAAAAAATACAGATACCGTTGTAATCGGGCGAGTTTCTACTTTCAGATGCAATAGGATTTTTTGGGTTAGGTCAATCCGTTCGCGAGATATGGGAGTTTGAAGCCAAGAAATGGTTGAGAAGGCAAAAAATTTTTCGCATTTCTGCTGCTCCAAACGCTTAACCAGAATGGCCTAGGGAAAAAATACAGATACCGTTGTAATCGGGCGAGTTTCTACTTTCAGATGCAATAGGAATTTTTGGGTTAGGTCAATCCGTTCGCGAGATATGGGAGTTTGAAGCCAAGAAATGGTTGAGAAGGCAACAAATTTTTCGCAATTCTGCTGCTCCAAACGCTTAACCAGAATGGCCTAGGGAAAAAATACACATACCGTTGTAATCGGGCGAGTTTCTACTTTCAGATGCAATAGGAATTTTTGGGTTAGGTCAATCCGTTCGCGAGATATGGGAGTTTGAAGCCAAGAAATGGTTGAGAAGGCAAAAAATTTTTCGCAATTCTGCTGCTCCAAACGCTTAACCAGAATGGCCTAGGGAAAAAATACACATACCGCTGTAATCTGGCGAGGTTCTACTTTCAGATGCAATTGGAATTTTTGGGTTAGGTCAATCCGTTCGCGAGATATGGGAGTTTGAAGCCAAGAAATGGTTGAGAAGGCAAAAAAATTTTCGCAATTCTGCTGCTCCAAACGCTTAACCAGAATGGCCTAGGGAAAAAATACACATACCGCTGTAATCGGGCGAGGTTCTACTTTCAGATGCAATTGGAATTTTTGGGTTAGGTCAATCCGTTCGCGAGATATGGGAGTTTGAAGCCAAGAAATGGTTGAGAAGGCAAAAAATTTTTCGCAATTCTGCTGCTCCAAACGCTTAACCAGAATGGCCTAGGTAAAAAATACACATACCGCTGTAATCGGGCGACGTTCTACTTTCAGATGCAATTCGAATTTTTGGGTTAGGTCAATCCGTTCGCGAGATATGGGAGTTTGAAGCCAAGAAATGGTTGAGAAGGCAAAAAATTTTTCGCAATTCTGCTGCTCCAAATGCTTAACCAGAATGGCCTAGGGAAAAAATACACATACCGCTGTAATCTGGCGAGGTTCTACTTTCAGATGCAATTGGAATTTTTGGGTTAGGTCAATCCGTTCGCGAGATATGGGAGTTTGAAGCTAAGAAATGGTTGAGAAGACAACAAATCTTTCGCACTTCTGCTGCTCCAAACGCTTAACCAGAATGGCCTAGGGAAAAAATACACATACCGTTGTAATCGGGCGAGTTTCGACTTTCAGATGCAATAGGAATTTTTGGGTTATGTCAATCCGTTCGCGAGATATGGGAGTTTGCAGCCAAGGAATGGTTGAGAAGGCAACAAATTTTTCGCAATTCTGCTGCTCCAAACGCTTAACCAGAATGGCCTAGGGAAAAAATACACATACCGTTGTAATCGGGCGAGTTTCTACTTTCAGATGCAATAGGAATTTTTGGGTTAGGACAATCCGTTCGCGAGATATGGGAGTTTGAAGCCGAGAAATGGTTGAGAAGGCAAAAATTTTTTCGCAATTCTGCTGCTCCAAACGCTTAACCAGAATGGCCTAGGGAAAAAATACACATACCGTTGTAATCGGGCGAGTTTCTACTTTCAGATGCAACAGGAATTTTTGGGTTAGGTCAATCCGTTCGCGAGATATGGGAGTTTGAAGCCAAGAAATGGTTGAGAAGGAAAAAAAATTTTTCGCATTTCTGCTGCTCCAAACGCTTAACCAGAATGGCCTAGGGAAAAAATACAGATACCGTTGTAATCGGGCGAGTTTCTACTTTCAGATGCAATAGGAATTTTTGGGTTAGGTCAATCCGTTCGCGAGATATGGGTGATGAAGCCAAGAAATGGTTGAGAAGGCAAAAAATTTTTCGCAATTCTGCTGCTCCAAACGCTTAACCAGAATGGCCTAGGGAAAAAATAAACATACCGTTGTAATCGGGCGAGTTTCTACTTTCAGATGCAATAGGAATTTTTGGGTCAGGTCAATCCGTGCGCGAGATATGGGAGTTTGAAGCCAAGAAATGGTTGAGAAGGCAAAAAATTTTTCGCATTTCTGCTGATCCAAACGCTTAACCAGAATGATCTAGGGAAACAATACACATACCGTTGTAATCGGGCGAGTTTCTACTTTCAGATGCAATAGGAATTTTTGGGTTAGGTCAACCCGTTCGCGAGATATGGGAGTTTGAAGCCAAGAAATGGTTGAGGAGGCAAAAAATTTTTCGCAATTCTGCTGCTCCAAACGCTTAAACAGAATGTCCTAGGGAAAAAATACACATACCGTTGTAATCGGGCGAGTTTCTACTTTCAGATGCAACAGGAATTTTTGGGTTAGGTCAATCCGTTCGCGAGATATGGGAGTTTGAAGCTAAGAAATGGTTGAGAAGACAACAAATTTTTCGCACTTCTGCTGCTCCAAACGCATAACCAGAATGGCCTAGGGAAGAAATACACATACCGTTGTAATCGGGCGAGTTTCTACTTTCAGATGCAATAGGAATTTTTGGGTTAGGTCAATCCGTTCGCGAGATATGGGAGTTTGAAGCCAAGAAATGGTTGAGAAGGCAAAAAATTTTTCGCAATTCTGCTGCTCCAAACGCTTAAACAGAATGGCCTAGGGGAAAAATACAGATACCGTTGTAATCGGGCGAGTTTCTACTTTCAGATGCAACAGGAATTTTTGGGTTAGGTCAATCCGTTCGCGAGATATGGGAGTTTGAAGCTAAGAAATGGTTGAGAAGACAACAAATGTTTCGCACTTCTGCTGCTCCAAACGCTTAACCAGAATGATCTAGGGAAAAAATACACATACCGTTGTAATCGGGCGAGTTTCGACTTTCAGATGCAATAGGAATTTTTGGGTTAGGTCAATCCGTTCGCGAGATATGGGAGTTTGAAGCCAAGAAATGGTTGAGAAGGCAACAAATTTTTCGCAATTCTGCTGCTCCAAACGCTTAACCAGAATGGCCTAGGGAAAAAATAAACATACCGATGTAATCGGGCGAGTTTCTACTTTCAGATGCAATAGGAATTTTTGGGTCAGGTCAATCCGTGCGCGAGATATGGGAGTTTGAAGCCAAGAAATGGTTGAGAAGGCAAAAAATTTTTCGCATTTCTGCTGATCCAAACGCTTAACCAGAATGGTCTAGGGAAACAATACACATACCGTTGTAATCGGGCGAGTTTCTACTTTCAGATGCAACAGGAATTTTTGGTTAGGTCAATCCGTTCGCGAGATATGGGAGTTTGAAGCCAAGAAATGGTTGAGAAGGCAAAAAATTTTTCGCATTTCTGCTGCTCCAAACGCTTAACCAGAATGGCCTAGGGAAAAAATACAGACACCGTTGTAATCGGGCGAGTTTCTACTTTCAGATGCAATAGGATTTTTTGGGTTAGGTCAATCCGTTCGCGAGATATGGGAGTTTGAAGCCAAGAAATGGTTGAGAAGGCAACAAATTTTTCGCAATTCTGCTGCTCCAAACGCTTAACCAGAATGGCCTAGGGAAAAAATACACATACCGTTGTAATCGGGCGAGTCTCTACTTCCAGACGCTACAGGAATTTTTGGGTTAGGTCAATCCGTTCGCGAGATATGGGAGTTTGAAGCCAAGAAATGGTTGAGAAGGCAAAAAATTTTTCGCAATTCTGCTGCTCCAAACGCTTAACCAGAATGGCCTAGGGAAAAAATACACATACCGCTGTAATCGGGCGAGGTTCTACTTTCAGATGCAATTGGAATTTTTGGGTTAGGTCAATCCGTTCGCGAGATATGGGAGTTTGAAGCCAAGAAATGGTTGAGAAGGCAAAAAATTTTTCGCAATTCTGCTGCTCCAAACGCTTAACCAGAATGGCCTAGGGAAAAAATACACATACCGTTGTAATCGGGCGAGTTTCTACTTTCAGATGCAATAGGAATTTTTGGGTTAGGTCAATCCGTTCGCGAGATATGGGAGTTTGAAGCCAAGAAATGGTTTAGAATGCCAAAAATTTTTCGCAATTCTGCTGCTCCAAACGCTTAACCAGAATGGCCTAGGGAAAAAATACACATACCGCTGTAATCGGGCGAGGTTCTACTTTCTGATGCAATCGGAATTTTTGGGTTAGGTCAATCCGTTCGCGAGATATGGGAGTTTGAAGCCAAGAAATGGTTGAGAAGGCAAAAAATTTTTCGCAATTCTGCTGCTCCAAACGCTTAACCAGAATGGCCTAGGGAAAAAATACACATACCGTTGTAATCGGGCGAGTTTCTACTTTCAGATGCAATAGGAATTTTTGGGTTAGGTCAATCCGTTCGCGAGATATGGGAGTTTGAAGCCAAGAAATGGTTGAGAAGGCAAAAAATTTTTCGCATTTCTGCTGCTCCAAACGCTTAAACAGAATGGCCTAGGGGAAAAATACAGATACCGTTGTAATCGGGCGAGTTTCTACTTTCAGATGCAACAGGAATTTTTGGGTTAGGTCAATCCGTTCGCGAGATATGGGAGTTTGAAGCTAAGAAATGGTTGAGAAGACAACAAATCTTTCGCACTTCTGCTGCTCCAAACGCTTAACCAGAATGGCCTAGGGAAAAAATACACATACCGTTGTAATCGGGCGAGTTTCGACTTTCAGATGCAATAGGAATTTTTGGGTTAGGTCAATCCGTTCGCGAGATATGGGAGTTTGAAGTTACGGAATGGTTGAGAAACCATCAAAATTTTCGCAAGTCTGGTACTCGAAACCAATCACTTCTATTGCCTAGGGCAAAAATACAAATACCGTTGTATTCGGGCGAGTTTCTACTTTCAGATGCAACAGGAATTTCTCGAGTTCGTCAATCCGTTCGCGAGATATGGGAGTTTGAAGTTAAGGAATGGTTGAGAAACCGTCAAAATTTTCGCAAGTCTGATACTCGAAACCAATAACTACAATTGCCTAGGGCAAAAATACACATACCGTTGTAATCGGGCGATCTTCTACCATCAGATGCAACAGGAATTTCTCGAGTTCGTCAATCCGTTCGCGAGATATGGGAGTTTGAAGTTACGGAATGGTTGAGAAACAATCAAAATTTTCGCAAGTCTGATACTCGAAACCAATAACTACTATGTCCTAGGGCAAAAATACACATACCGTTGTAATCGGGCGATCTTCTACCATCAGATGCAACAGGAATTTCTCGAGTTCGTCAATCCGTTCGCGAGATATGGGAGTTTGAAGTTAAGGAATGTTTGAGAAACCATCAAAATTTTCGCAAGTCTGATACTCGAAACCAATAACTACTATGGCCCAGGGCAAAAATACAAATGCCGTTGTAATCGGGCGAGTTTCTGCTTTCAGATGCAACAGGAATTTCTCGAGTTCGTCAATCCGTTCGCGAAATATGGGAGTTTGAAGTTACGGAATGTTTGAGAAACCATCAAAATTTTCGCAAGTCTGATACTCGAAACCAATAACTACTATGGCCCAGGGCAAAAATACAAATGCCGTTGTAATCGGGCGAGTTTCTGCTTTCAGATGCAACAGGAATTTCTCGAGTTCGTCAATCCGTTCGCGAGATATTGGAGTTTGAAGTTACGGAATGGTTGAGAAACCATCAAAATTTTCGCAAGTCTGGTACTCGAAACCAATCACTTCTATTGCCTAGGGCAAAAATACAAATACCGTTGTATTCGGGCGAGTTTCTACTTTCAGATGCAACAGGAATTTCTCGAGTTCGTCAATCCGTTCGCGAAATATGGGAGTTTGAAGTTACGGAATGGTTGAGAAACAATCAAAATTTTCGCAAGTCTGATACTCGAAACCAATAACTACTATGTCCTAGGGCAAAAATACACATACCGTTGTAATCGGGCGATCTTCTACCATCAGATGCAACAGGAATTTCTCGAGTTCGTCAATCCGTTCGCGAGATATGGGAGTTTGAAGTTAAGGAATGTTTGAGAAACCATCAAAATTTTCGCAAGTCTGATACTCGAAACCAATAACTACTATGGCCCAGGGCAAAAATACAAATGCCGTTGTAATCGGGCGAGTTTCTGCTTTCAGATGCAACAGGAATTTCTCGAGTTCGTCAATCCGTTCGCGAAATATGGGAGTTTGAAGTTACGGAATGGTTGAGAAACAATCAAAATTTTCGCAAGTCTGATACTCGAAACCAATAACTACTATGTCCTAGGGCAAAAATACACATACCGTTGTAATCGGGCGATCTTCTACCATCAGATGCAACAGGAATTTCTCGAGTTCGTCAATCCGTTCGCGAGATATTGGAGTTTGAAGTTACGGAATGGTTGAGAAACCATCAAAATTTTCGCAAGTCTGGTACTCGAAACCAATCACTTCTATTGCCTAGGGCAAAAATACAAATACCGTTGTATTCGGGCGAGTTTCTACTTTCAGATGCAACAGGAATTTCTCGAGTTCGTCAATCCGTTCGCGAGATATGGGAGTTTGAAGTTAAGGAATGGTTGAGAAACCGTCAAAATTTTCGCAAGTCTGATACTCGAAACCAATAACTAAAATTGCCTAGGGCAAAAATACACATACCTTTGTAATCGGGCGAGTTTCTGCTTTCAGATGCAACAGGAATTTCTCGAGTTCGTCAATCTGTTCGCGAAATATGGGAGTTTGAAGTTACGGAATGGTTGAGAAACAATCAAAATTTTCGCAAGTCTGATACTCGAAACCAATAACTACTATGTCCTAGGGCAAAAATACACACACCATTGTAATCGGGCGAGTTTCTACCTTCAGATGCAAAAGGAATTTCTCGAGTTCGTCAATCCGTTCGCGAGATATGGGAGTTTGAAGTTAAGGAATGGTTGAGAAACCGTCAAAATTTTCGCAAATCTGATACTCGAAACCAATAACTACAATTGCCTAGGGCAAAAATACACATGGCGTTGTAATCGGGCGAGTTTCTGCTTTCAGATGCAACAGGAATTTCTCGAGTTCGTCAATCCGTTCGCGAAATATGGGAGTTTGAAGTTACGGAATGGTTGAGAAACCATCAAAATTTTCGCAAGTCTGATACTCGAAACCAATAACTACTATTGCCTAGGGCAAAAATACACATACCGTTGTAATCGATCGAGTTTCTGCTTTCAGATGCAACAGGAATTTCTCGAGTTCGTCAATCCGTTCGCGAGATATGGGAGTTTGAATTTACGGAATGGTTGAGAAACCGTCAAAATTTTCGCAAGTCTGATACTCGAAACCAATAACTACAATTGCCTAGGGCAAAAATACACATACCGTTGTAATCGGGCGATCTTCTACCATCAGATGCAACAGGAATTTCTCGAGTTCGTCAATCCGTTCGCGAGATATGGGAGTTTGAAGTTAAGGAATGTTTGAGAAACCATCAAAATTTTCGCAAGTCTGATACTCGAAACCAATAACTTCTATTGCCTAGGGCAAAGATACACATACCGTTGTATTCGGACGAGTTTCTACTTACAGATGAATCAGGAATTTCTCGAGGTCGTCAATCCGTTCGCGAGATATGGGAGTTTGAAGTTAAGGAATGGTTGAGAAACCGTCAAAATTTTCGCAAATCTGATACTCGAAACCAATAACTACAATTGCCTAGGGCAAAGATACACATAGCGTTGTAATCGGGCGAGTTTCTGCTTTCAGATGCAACAGGAATTTCTCGAGTTCGTCAATCCGTTCGCGAGATATGGGAGTTTGAAGTTAAGGAATGATTGAGGAAACATCAAAATTTTCGCAAGTCTGAAACTCGAAACCAATAACTACAAAGGCCTAGGGGAAAAATACACATACCTTTGTAATCGGGAGAGTTTCTACTTTCAGATGCAACCGGATTTTTCGAGTTTGTCAATCCTTTCGCGAGATATGGGAGTTTGAAGTTAAGGAATGGTTGAGGAACCATCAAAATTTTCGCAAGTCTGGTACTCGAAACCAATCACTTCTATTGCCTAGGGCAAAAATACAAATACCGTTGTATTCGGGCGAGTTTCTACTTTCAGATGCAACAGGAATTTCTCGAGTTCGTCAATCCGTTCGCGAGATATGGGAGTTTGAAGTTAAGGAATGGTTGAGAAACCGTCAAAATTTTCGCAAGTCTGATACTCGAAACCAATAACTAAAATTGCCTAGGGCAAAAATACACATACCTTTGTAATCGGGCGAGTTTCTGCTTTCAGATGCAACAGGAATTTCTCGAGTTCGTCAATCTGTTCGCGAAATATGGGAGTTTGAAGTTACGGAATGGTTGAGAAACAATCAAAATTTTCGCAAGTCTGATACTCGAAACCAATAACTACTATGTCCTAGGGCAAAAATACACACACCATTGTAATCGGGCGAGTTTCTACCTTCAGATGCAAAAGGAATTTCTCGAGTTCGTCAATCCGTTCGCGAGATATGGGAGTTTGAAGTTAAGGAATGGTTGAGAAACCGTCAAAATTTTCGCAAATCTGATACTCGAAACCAATAACTACAATTGCCTAGGGCAAAAATACACATGGCGTTGTAATCGGGCGAGTTTCTGCTTTCAGATGCAACAGGAATTTCTCGAGTTCGTCAATCCGTTCGCGAAATATGGGAGTTTGAAGTTACGGAATGGTTGAGAAACCATCAAAATTTTCGCAAGTCTGATACTCGAAACCAATAACTACTATTGCCTAGGGCAAAAATACACATACCGTTGTAATCGATCGAGTTTCTGCTTTCAGATGCAACAGGAATTTCTCGAGTTCGTCAATCCGTTCGCGAGATATGGGAGTTTGAATTTACGGAATGGTTGAGAAACCGTCAAAATTTTCGCAAGTCTGATACTCGAAACCAATAACTACAATTGCCTAGGGCAAAAATACACATACCGTTGTAATCGGGCGATCTTCTACCATCAGATGCAACAGGAATTTCTCGAGTTCGTCAATCCGTTCGCGAGATATGGGAGTTTGAAGTTAAGGAATGTTTGAGAAACCATCAAAATTTTCGCAAGTCTGATACTCGAAACCAATAACTTCTATTGCCTAGGGCAAAGATACACATACCGTTGTATTCGGACGAGTTTCTACTTACAGATGAATCAGGAATTTCTCGAGGTCGTCAATCCGTTCGCGAGATATGGGAGTTTGAAGTTAAGGAATGGTTGAGAAACCGTCAAAATTTTCGCAAATCTGATACTCGAAACCAATAACTACAATTGCCTAGGGCAAAGATACACATAGCGTTGTAATCGGGCGAGTTTCTGCTTTCAGATGCAACAGGAATTTCTCGAGTTCGTCAATCCGTTCGCGAGATATGGGAGTTTGAAGTTAAGGAATGATTGAGGAAACATCAAAATTTTCGCAAGTCTGAAACTCGAAACCAATAACTACAAAGGCCTAGGGGAAAAATACACATACCTTTGTAATCGGGAGAGTTTCTACTTTCAGATGCAACCGGATTTTTCGAGTTTGTCAATCCTTTCGCGAGATATGGGAGTTTGAAGTTAAGGAATGGTTGAGGAACCATCAAAATTTTCGCAAGTCTGGTACTCGAAACCAATCACTTCTATTGCCTAGGGCAAAAATACAAATACCGTTGTATTCGGGCGAGTTTCTACTTTCAGATGCAACAGGAATTTCTCGAGTTCGTCAATCCGTTCGCGAGATATGGGAGTTTGAAGTTAAGGAATGGTTGAGAAACCGTCAAAATTTTCGCAAGTCTGATACTCGAAACCAATAACTAAAATTGCCTAGGGCAAAAATACACATACCTTTGTAATCGGGCGAGTTTCTGCTTTCAGATGCAACAGGAATTTCTCGAGTTCGTCAATCTGTTCGCGAAATATGGGAGTTTGAAGTTACGGAATGGTTGAGAAACAATCAAAATTTTCGCAAGTCTGATACTCGAAACCAATAACTACTATGTCCTAGGGCAAAAATACACACACCATTGTAATCGGGCGAGTTTCTACCTTCAGATGCAAAAGGAATTTCTCGAGTTCGTCAATCCGTTCGCGAGATATGGGAGTTTGAAGTTAAGGAATGGTTGAGAAACCGTCAAAATTTTCGCAAATCTGATACTCGAAACCAATAACTACAATTGCCTAGGGCAAAAATACACATGGCGTTGTAATCGGGCGAGTTTCTGCTTTCAGATGCAACAGGAATTTCTCGAGTTCGTCAATCCGTTCGCGAAATATGGGAGTTTGAAGTTACGGAATGGTTGAGAAACCATCAAAATTTTCGCAAGTCTGATACTCGAAACCAATAACTACTATTGCCTAGGGCAAAAATACACATACCGTTGTAATCGATCGAGTTTCTGCTTTCAGATGCAACAGGAATTTCTCGAGTTCGTCAATCCGTTCGCGAGATATGGGAGTTTGAATTTACGGAATGGTTGAGAAACCGTCAAAATTTTCGCAAGTCTGATACTCGAAACCAATAACTACAATTGCCTAGGGCAAAAATACACATACCGTTGTAATCGGGCGATCTTCTACCATCAGATGCAACAGGAATTTCTCGAGTTCGTCAATCCGTTCGCGAGATATGGGAGTTTGAAGTTAAGGAATGTTTGAGAAACCATCAAAATTTTCGCAAGTCTGATACTCGAAACCAATAACTTCTATTGCCTAGGGCAAAGATACACATACCGTTGTATTCGGACGAGTTTCTACTTACAGATGAATCAGGAATTTCTCGAGGTCGTCAATCCGTTCGCGAGATATGGGAGTTTGAAGTTAAGGAATGGTTGAGAAACCGTCAAAATTTTCGCAAATCTGATACTCGAAACCAATAACTACAATTGCCTAGGGCAAAGATACACATAGCGTTGTAATCGGGCGAGTTTCTGCTTTCAGATGCAACAGGAATTTCTCGAGTTCGTCAATCCGTTCGCGAGATATGGGAGTTTGAAGTTAAGGAATGATTGAGGAAACATCAAAATTTTCGCAAGTCTGAAACTCGAAACCAATAACTACAAAGGCCTAGGGGAAAAATACACATACCTTTGTAATCGGGAGAGTTTCTACTTTCAGATGCAACCGGATTTTTCGAGTTTGTCAATCCTTTCGCGAGATATGGGAGTTTGAAGTTAAGGAATGGTTGAGGAACCATCAAAATTTTCGCAAGTCTGATACTCGAAACCAATAACTGGAATGGCCTAGGGGAAATGTACACATACCTTTGTAATCGGGCGAGTTTCTGCTTTCAGATGCAACAGGAATTTCTCGAGTTCGTCAATCCTTTCGCGAGATATGGGAGTTTGAAGTTAAGGAATGGTTGAGGAACCAACAAAATTTTCGCAAGTCTGAAACTCGAAACCAATAACTACAAAGGCCTAGGGGAAAAATACACATACCTTTGTAGTCGGGCGAGTTTCGACTTTCAGATGCATCCGGAATTTTTCGAGTTCGTCTATCCGTTCGAGAGATATGGCAGCTTGAAGTTACGGAATGGTTGAGAAACAATCAAAATTTTCGCAAGTCTGATACTCGAAACCAATAACTACAAAGGCCTAGGGGAAAAATACACATACCTTTGTAATCGGGCGAGCTTCTGCTTTCAGATGCAACAGGAATTTCTCGTGTTCGTCAATCCTTTCGCGAGATATGGGAGTTTGAAGTTAAGGAATGGTTGAGGAACGATCAAAATTTTCGCCAGTCTGAAACTCGAAACCAATAACTACAAGGGCCTAGGGGAAAAATACACATACCTTTGTAGTCGGGCGAGTTTCTACTTTCAGATGCAACCGGAATTTTTCGAGTTCGTCTATCCGTTCGAGAGATATAGAAGTTTGAAGTTAAGGAATGGTTGAGAAACAATCAAAATTTTCGCAAGTCTGATACTCGAAACCAATAACTACTATGGCCCAGGGCAAAAATACAAATGCCGTTGTAATCGGGCGAGTTTCTGCTTTCAGATGCAACAGGAATTTCTCGAGTTCGTCAATCCTTTCGCGAGATATGGGAGTTTGAAGTTAAGGAATGGTTGAGGAACCAACAAAATTTTCGCAAGTCTGATACTCGAAACCAATAACTACAAAGGCCTAGGGCAAAAATACACATACCTTTGTAATCGGGCGAGTTTCTGCTTTCAGATGCAACAGGAATTTCTCGAGTTCGTCAATCCGTTCGCGAAATATGGGAGTTTGAAGTTACGGAATGGTTGAGAAACAATCAAAATTTTCGCAAGTCTGATACTCGAAACCAATAACTACTATGTCCTAGGGCAAAAATACACATACCGTTGTAATCGGGCGATCTTCTACCATCAGATGCAACAGGAATTTCTCGAGTTCGTCAATCCGTTCGCGAGATATGGGAGTTTGAAGTTAAGGAATGTTTGAGAAACCATCAAAATTTTCGCAAGTCTGATACTCGAAACCAATAACTACTATGGCCCAGGGCAAAAATACAAATGCCGTTGTAATCGGGCGAGTTTCTGCTTTCAGATGCAACAGGAATTTCTCGAGTTCGTCAATCCGTTCGCGAGATATTGGAGTTTGAAGTTACGGAATGGTTGAGAAACAATCAAAATTTTCGCAAGTCTGGTACTCGAAACCAATCACTTCTATTGCCTAGGGCAAAAATACACATACCTTTGTAATCGGGCGAGTTTCTGCTTTCAGATGCAACAGGAATTTCTCGAGTTCGTCAATCCGTTCGCGAAATATGGGAGTTTGAAGTTACGGAATGGTTGAGAAACAATCAAAATTTTCGCAAGTCTGATACTCGAAACCAATAACTACTATGTCCTAGGGCAAAAATACACACACCATTGTAATCGGGCGAGTTTCTACCTTCAGATGCAAAAGGAATTTCTCGAGTTCGTCAATCCGTTCGCGAGATATGGGAGTTTGAAGTTAAGGAATGGTTGAGAAACCGTCAAAATTTTCGCAAATCTGATACTCGAAACCAATAACTACAATTGCCTAGGGCAAAAATACACATGGCGTTGTAATCGGGCGAGTTTCTGCTTTCAGATGCAACAGGAATTTCTCGAGTTCGTCAATCCGTTCGCGAAATATGGGAGTTTGAAGTTACGGAATGGTTGAGAAACCATCAAAATTTTCGCAAGTCTGATACTCGAAACCAATAACTACTATTGCCTAGGGCAAAAATACACATACCGTTGTAATCGATCGAGTTTCTGCTTTCAGATGCAACAGGAATTTCTCGAGTTCATCAATCCGTTCGCTAGATATGGGAGTTTGAAGTTAAGGAATTGTTGAGAAACCTTAAAAATTTTCGCAAATCTGATACTCGAAACCAATAACTACAATTGCCTAGGGCAAAAATACACATACCGTTGTAATCGGGCGATCTTCTACCATCAGATGCAACAGGAATTTCTCGAGTTCGTCAATCCGTTCGCGAGATATGGGAGTTTGAAGTTAAGGAATGTTTGAGAAACCATCAAAATTTTCGCAAGTCTGATACTCGAAACCAATAACTTCTATTGCCTAGGGCAAAGATACACATACCGTTGTATTCGGACGAGTTTCTACTTTCAGATGAATCAGGAATTTCTCGAGGTCGTCAATCCGTTCGCGAGATATGGGAGTTTGAAGTTAAGGAATGGTTGAGAAACCGTCAAAATTTTCGCAAATCTGATACTCGAAACCAATAACTACAATTGCCTAGGGCAAAAATACACATAGCGTTGTAATCGGGCGAGTTTCTGCTTTCAGATGCAACAGGAATTTCTCGAGTTCGTCAATCCGTTCGCGAAATATGGGAGTTTGAAGTTACGGAATGGTTGAGAAACCATCAAAGTTTTAGTAAGTCTAATACTCGAAACCAATAACTACCATGTCCTAGGGCAAAAATACACACACCATTGTAATCGGGCGAGTTTCTACTTTCAGATGCAAAAGGAATTTCTCGAGTTCGTCAATCCGTTCGCGAGATATGGGAGTTTGAAGTTAAGGAATAGTTGAGGAACCATCAAAATTTACGCTGGTCTGACACTCGAAAACAATAATTGGAATGGCTTAGGGGAACAGTACACACCCCATTGTAATCGGGCGAGTTTCTACTTTCAGATGCAACAGGAATTTCTCGAGTTGGTAATCCGTTCGCGAGATATGGGAGTTTGACGTTAAGGAATGGTTGAGAAATCATCAAAATTTTTGCGAGTCTGATACTCGAAACCAATAACTACTATGGCCCAGGGCAAAAATACAAATGCCGTTGTAATCGGGCGAGTTTCTGCTTTCAGATGCAACAGGAATTTCTCGAGTTCGTCAATCCTTTCGCGAGATATGGGAGTTTGAAGTTAAGGAATGGTTGAGGAACCAACAAAATTTTCGCAAGTCTGATACTCGAAACCAATAACTACAAAGGCCTAGGGCAAAAATACACATACCTTTGTAATCGGGCGAGTTTCTGCTTTCAGATGCAACAGGAATTTCTCGAGTTCGTCAATCCGTTCGCGAAATATGGGAGTTTGAAGTTACGGAATGGTTGAGAAACAATCAAAATTTTCGCAAGTCTGATACTCGAAACCAATAACTACTATGTCCTAGGGCAAAAATACACATACCGTTGTAATCGGGCGATCTTCTACCATCAGATGCAACAGGAATTTCTCGAGTTCGTCAATCCGTTCGCGAGATATGGGAGTTTGAAGTTAAGGAATGTTTGAGAAACCATCAAAATTTTCGCAAGTCTGATACTCGAAACCAATAACTACTATGGCCCAGGGCAAAAATACAAATGCCGTTGTAATCGGGCGAGTTTCTGCTTTCAGATGCAACAGGAATTTCTCGAGTTCGTCAATCCGTTCGCGAGATATTGGAGTTTGAAGTTACGGAATGGTTGAGAAACAATCAAAATTTTCGCAAGTCTGGTACTCGAAACCAATCACTTCTATTGCCTAGGGCAAAAATACACATACCTTTGTAATCGGGCGAGTTTCTGCTTTCAGATGCAACAGGAATTTCTCGAGTTCGTCAATCCGTTCGCGAAATATGGGAGTTTGAAGTTACGGAATGGTTGAGAAACAATCAAAATTTTCGCAAGTCTGATACTCGAAACCAATAACTACTATGTCCTAGGGCAAAAATACACACACCATTGTAATCGGGCGAGTTTCTACCTTCAGATGCAAAAGGAATTTCTCGAGTTCGTCAATCCGTTCGCGAGATATGGGAGTTTGAAGTTAAGGAATGGTTGAGAAACCGTCAAAATTTTCGCAAATCTGATACTCGAAACCAATAACTACAATTGCCTAGGGCAAAAATACACATGGCGTTGTAATCGGGCGAGTTTCTGCTTTCAGATGCAACAGGAATTTCTCGAGTTCGTCAATCCGTTCGCGAAATATGGGAGTTTGAAGTTACGGAATGGTTGAGAAACCATCAAAATTTTCGCAAGTCTGATACTCGAAACCAATAACTACTATTGCCTAGGGCAAAAATACACATACCGTTGTAATCGATCGAGTTTCTGCTTTCAGATGCAACAGGAATTTCTCGAGTTCATCAATCCGTTCGCTAGATATGGGAGTTTGAAGTTAAGGAATTGTTGAGAAACCTTAAAAATTTTCGCAAATCTGATACTCGAAACCAATAACTACAATTGCCTAGGGCAAAAATACACATACCGTTGTAATCGGGCGATCTTCTACCATCAGATGCAACAGGAATTTCTCGAGTTCGTCAATCCGTTCGCGAGATATGGGAGTTTGAAGTTAAGGAATGTTTGAGAAACCATCAAAATTTTCGCAAGTCTGATACTCGAAACCAATAACTTCTATTGCCTAGGGCAAAGATACACATACCGTTGTATTCGGACGAGTTTCTACTTTCAGATGAATCAGGAATTTCTCGAGGTCGTCAATCCGTTCGCGAGATATGGGAGTTTGAAGTTAAGGAATGGTTGAGAAACCGTCAAAATTTTCGCAAATCTGATACTCGAAACCAATAACTACAATTGCCTAGGGCAAAAATACACATAGCGTTGTAATCGGGCGAGTTTCTGCTTTCAGATGCAACAGGAATTTCTCGAGTTCGTCAATCCGTTCGCGAAATATGGGAGTTTGAAGTTACGGAATGGTTGAGAAACCATCAAAGTTTTAGTAAGTCTAATACTCGAAACCAATAACTACCATGTCCTAGGGCAAAAATACACACACCATTGTAATCGGGCGAGTTTCTACTTTCAGATGCAAAAGGAATTTCTCGAGTTCGTCAATCCGTTCGCGAGATATGGGAGTTTGAAGTTAAGGAATAGTTGAGGAACCATCAAAATTTACGCTGGTCTGACACTCGAAAACAATAATTGGAATGGCTTAGGGGAACAGTACACACCCCATTGTAATCGGGCGAGTTTCTACTTTCAGATGCAACAGGAATTTCTCGAGTTGGTAATCCGTTCGCGAGATATGGGAGTTTGACGTTAAGGAATGGTTGAGAAATCATCAAAATTTTTGCGAGTCTGATACTCGAAACCAATAACTACTTTTGCCTAGGGCAAAAATACACATACCGTTGTAATCGGGCGTTCTTCTACCATCAGATGCAACAGGAATTTCTCGAGTTCGTCAATCCGTTCGCGAGATATGGGAGTTTGAAGTTAAGGAATGATTGACGAAACATCAAAATTTTCGCAAGTCTGAAACTCGAAACCAATAACTACAAAGGCCTAGGGGAAAAATACACATACCTTTGTAATCGGGAGAGTTTCTACTTTCAGATGCAACCGGATTTTTCGAGTTTGTCAATCCTTTCGCGAGATATGGGAGTTTGAAGTTAAGGAATGGTTGAGGAACCATCAAAATTTTCGCAAGTCTGATACTCGAAACCAATAACTGGAATGGCCTAGGGGAAAAGTACACATACCTTTGTAATCGGGCGAGTTTCTGCTTTCAGATGCAACAGGAATTTCTCGAGTTCGTCAATCCTTTCGCGAGATATGGGAGTTTGAAGTTAAGGAATGGTTGAGGAACCATCAAAATTTTCGCAAGTCTGAAACTCGAAACCAATAACTACAAAGGCCTAGGGGAAAAATACACATACCTTTGTAGTCGGGCGAGTTTCGACTTTCAGATGCATCCGGAATTTTTCGAGTTCGTCTATCCGTTCGAGAGATATGGCAGCTTGAAGTTACGGAATGGTTGAGAAACAATCAAAATTTTCGCAAGTCTGATACTCGAAACCAATAACTACAAAGGCCTAGGGGAAAAATACGCATACCTTTGTAATCGGGCGAGTTTCTGCTTTCAGATGCAACAGGAATTTCTCGAGTTCGTCAATCCTTTCGCGAGATATGGGAGGTTGAAGTTAAGGAATGGTTGAGGAACCATCAAAATTTTCGCAAGTCTGATACTCGAAACCAATATCTGGAATGGCCTAGGGGAAAAGTACACATACCTATGTAATCGGGCGAGTTTCTACTTTCAGATGCAACAGGAATTTCTCGTGTTCGTCAATCCTTTCGCGAGATATGGGAGTTTGAAGTTAAGGAATGGTTGAGGAACGATCAAAATTTTCGCCAGTCTGAAACTCGAAACCAATAACTACAAGGGCCTAGGGGAAAAATACACATACCTTTGTAGTCGGGCGAGTTTCTACTTTCAGATGCAACCGGAATTTTTCGAGTTCGTCTATCCGTTCGAGAGATATAGAAGTTTGAAGTTAAGGAATGGTTGAGAAACAATCAAAATTTTCGCAAGTCTGATACTCGAAACCAATAACTACAAAGGCCTAGGGGAAAAATACACATACCTTTGTAATCGGGCGAGTTTCTACTTTCAGATGCAACAGGAATTTCTCGAGTTTGTCAATCCTTTCGCGAGGTATGGGAGGTTGAAGTTAAGGAATGGTTGAGGAACCATCAAAATTTTCGCAAGTCTGAAACTCGAAACCAATAACTGGAATGGCCTAGGGAAAAAGTACACATACCTTTGTAATCGGGCGAGTTTCTACTTTCAGATGCAACAGGAATTTCTCGTGTTCGGCAATCCGTTCGCCAAATATGGCAGCTTGAAATTACGGAATGGTTGAGGAACCATCAAAATTTTCGCAAGTCTGATACTCGAAACCAGTAACTACAAAGGCCTAGGGGAAAAATACACATACCTTTGTAATCGGGCGAGCTTCTACTTTCAGATGCAACAGGAATTTCTCGAGTTCGTCAATCCTTTCGCGAGATATGGGAGTTTGAAGTTAAGGAATGGTTGAGGAACCATCAAAATTTTCGCAAGTCTGAAACTCGAAACCAGTAACTACAAAGGCCTAGGGGACAAATACACATACCTTTGTAGTCGGGCGAGTTTCTACTTTCAGATGCAACCGGAATTTTTCGAGCTCGTCAATCCGTTCGCGAGATATGAGAGTTTGAAGTTAAGGTATGGTTGAGAAACCATCAAAATTTTCGCAATTCTGATGCTAGAAACGAAAAACTGGAATGGCCTACGGGAAAAGTACACACACCATAGTAATCGGGCGAGTTTCTACTTTCAGACGCAACAGGAATTTCTCGAGTTCGTCAATCCTTTCGCGAGATATGGGAGTTTGAAGTTAAGGAATGGTTGAGGAACCATCAAAATTTTCGCAAGTCTGAAACTCGAAACCAATAACTACAAAGGCCTAGGGGAAAAATACACATACCTTTGTTATCGGGAGAGGTTCTACTTTCAGATGCAACCGGATTTTTCGTTTTCGTCTATCCGTTCGAGAGATATGGGAGTTTGAAGTTAAGGAATGGTTGAGAAACAGTCAAAATTTTCGCAAGTCTGATACTCGAAACCAATAACTACAATTGCCTAGGGCAAAAATACACACACCATTGTAATCGGGCGAGTTTCTACCTTCAGATGCAAAAGGAATTTCTCGAGTTCGTCAATCCGTTCGCGAGATATGGGAGTTTGAAGTTAAGGAATGGTTGAGAAACCGTCAAAATTTTCGCAAGTCTGATACTCGAAACCAATAACTACAATTGCCTAGGGCAAAAATACACATACCTTTGTAATCGGGCGAGTTTCTGCTTTCAGATGCAACAGGAATTTCTCGAGTTCGTCAATCCGTTCGCGAGATATGGGAGTTTGAAGTTAAGGAATGGTTGAGAAACCGTCAAAGTTTTCGCAAGTCTGATACTCGAAACCAATAACTAAAATTGCCTAGGGCAAAAATACACATACCTTTGTAATCGGGCGAGTTTCTGCTTTCAGATGCAACAGGAATTTCTCGAGTTCGTCAATCCGTTGGCGAAATATGGGAGTTTGAAGTTACGGAATGGTTGAGAAACAATCAAAATTTTCGCAAGTCTGATACTCGAAACCAATAACTACTATGTCCTAGGGCAAAAATACACACACCATTGTAATCGGGCGAGTTTCTACCTTCAGATGCAAAAGGGATTTCTCGAGTTCGTCAATCCGTTCGCGAGATATGGGAGTTTGAAGTTAAGGAATGGTTGAGAAACCGTCAAAATTTTCGCAAATCTGATACTCGAAACCAATAACTACAATTGCCTAGGGCAAAAATACACATGGCGTTGTAATCGGGCGAGTTTCTGCCTTCAGATGCAACAGGAATTTCTCGAGTTCGTCAATCCGATCGCGAAATATGGGAGTTTGAAGTTACGGAATGGTTGAGAAACCATCAAAATTTTCGCAAGTCTGATACTCGAAACCAATAACTACTATTGCCTAGGGCAAAAATACACATACCGTTGTAATCGATCGAGTTTCTGCTTTCAGATGCAACAGGAATTTCTCGAGTTCATCAATCCGTTCGCTAGATATGGGAGTTTGAAGTTAAGGAATGGTTGAGAAACCATAAAAATTTTCGCAAGTCTGATACTCGAAACCAATAACTACTATGGCCCAGGGCAAAAATACAAATGCCGTTGTAATCGGGCGAGTGTCTGCTTTCAGATGCAACAGGAATTACTCGAGTTCGTCAATCCGTTCGCGAGATATGGGAGTTTGAATTTACGGAATGGTTGAGAAACCGTCAAAATTTTCGCAAGTCTGATACTCGAAACCAATAACTACAATTGCCTAGGGCAAAAATACACATACCGTTGTAATCGGGCGATCTTCTACCATCAGATGCAACAGGAATTTCTCGAGTTCGTCAATCCGTTCGCGAGATATGGGAGTTTGAAGTTAAGGAATGTTTGAGAAACCATCAAAATTTTCGCAAGTATGATACTCGAAACCAATAACTTCTATTGCCTAGGGCAAAGATACACATACCGTTGTATTCGGACGAGTTTCTACTTTCAGATGAATCAGGAATTTCTCGAGGTCGTCAATCCGTTCGCGAGATATGGGAGTTTGAAGTTAAGGAATGGTTGAGAAACCGTCAAAATTTTCGCAAATCTGATACTCGAAACCAATAACTACAATTGCCTAGGGCAAAAATACACATAGCGTTGTAATCGGGCGAGTTTCTGCTTTCAGATGCAACAGGAATTTCTCGAGTTCGTCAATCCGTTCGCGAAATATGGGAGTTTGAAGTTACGGAATGGTTGAGAAACCATCAAAATTTTAGTAAGTCTGATACACGAAACCAATAACTACTATGTCGTAGGGCAAAGATACACATACCTTTGTAATCGGGCGAGTTTCTGCTTTCAGATGCAACAGGAATTTCTCGAGTTCGTCAATCCGTTCGCGAAATATGGGAGTTTGAAGTTACGGAATGGTTGAGAAACAATCAAAATTTTCGCAAGTCTGATACTCGAAACCAATAACTACTATGTCCTAGGGCAAAAATACACACACCATTGTAATCGGGCGAGTTTCTACCTTCAGATGCAAAAGGAATTTCTCGAGTTCGTCAATCCGTTCGCGAAATAGGGGAGTTTGAAGTTACGGAATGGTTGAGAAACCATCAAAATTTTAGTAAGTCTGATACACGAAACCAATAACTACTATGTCGTAGGGCAAAGATACACATACCTTTGTAGCCGGGCGAGTTTCTACTTTCAGATGCAACCGGAATCTTTCGATTTCGTCTATCCGTTCGAGAGATATGGCAGCTTGAAGTTACGGAATGTTTGAGAAACAATCAAAATTTTCGCAATTCTGATACTCGAAACCAATAACTACAAAGGCCTAGGGGAAAAATACACATACCTTTGTAATCGGGCGAGTTTCTACTTTCAGATGCAACCGGAATTTTTCGAGTTCGTCTATCCGTTCGAGAGATATGGGAGTTTGAAGTTAAGGAATGGTTGAGAAACAATCAAAATTTTCGCAAGCCTGATACTCGAAACCAATAACTACAAAGGCCTAGGGGAAAAATACACATACCTTTGTAGTCGGGCGAGTTTCTACTTTCAGATGCAACCGGAATTTTTCGAGTTCGTCAATCCGTTCGCGAGATATGAGAGTTTGAAGTTAAGGTATGGTTGAGAAACCATCAAAATTTCGCAAGTCTGATACTCGAAACCAATAACTACTATGGCCTAGGGCAAAAATACACATACCGTTGTAATCGGGCGAGTTTCTGCTGTCAGATGCTACAGGAATTTCTCGAGTTCGTCAATCCGTTCGCGAAATATGGGAGTTTGAAGTTACGGAATGGTTGAGAAACCATCAAAATTTTAGTAAGTCTGATACACGAAACCAATAACTACTATGTCCTAGGGCAAAAATACACATACCATGGTAATCGGGCGAGTTTCTGCTTTCAGATGCAACAGGAATTTCTCGAGTTCGTCAATCCTTTCGCGAGATATGGGAGTTTGAAGTTAAGGAATGGTTGAGGAACCATCAAAATTTTCGCAATTCTGATACTCGAAACCAATAACTACAAAGGCCTAGGGGAAAAATACACATACCTTTGTAGTCGGGCGAGTTTCTACTTTCAGATGCAACCGGAATTTTTCGAGTTCGTCTATGCGTTCGAGAGATATGGGAGTTTGAAGTTAAGGAATGGTTGAGAAACAATCAAAATTTTCGCAAGCCTGATACTCGAAACCAATAACTACAAAGGCCTAGGGGAAAAATACACATACCTTTGTAGTCGGGCGAGTTTCTACTTTCAGATGCAACCGGAATTTTTCGAGTTCGTCAATCCGTTCGCGAGATATGAGAGTTTGAAGTTAAGGTATGGTTGAGAAACCATCAAAATTTCGCAAGTCTGATACTCGAAACCAATAACTACTATGGCCTAGGGCAAAAATACACATACCGTTGTAATCGGGCGAGTTTCTGCTGTCAGATGCAACAGGAATTTCTCGAGTTCGTCAATCCGTTCGCGAAATAGGGGAGTTTGAAGTTACGGAATGGTTGAGAAACCATCAAAATTTTAGTAAGTCTGATACACGAAACCAATAACTACTATGTCGTAGGGCAAAGATACACATACCTTTGTAATCGGGCGAGTTTCTACTTTCAGATACAACCGGAATTTTTCGAGTTCGTCTATCCGTTCGAGAGATATGGGAGTTTGAAGTTAAGGAATGGTTGAGAAACAATCAAAGTTTTCTCAATTCTGATACTCGAAACAAGTAACTACAATGGCCTAGGGGAAAAATACACATAGCGTTGTAATCGGGAGAGTTTCTACTTTCAGATACAACCGGAATTTTTCGAGTTCGTCTATCCGTTCGAGAGATATGGGAGTTTGAAGTTAAGGAATGGTTGAGAAACAATCAAAATTTTCGCAAGTCTGATACTCGAAACAAGTAACTACAATGGCCTAGGGGAAAAATACACATAGCGTTGTAATCGGGAGAGTTTCTACTTTCAGATGCAACAGGAATTTCTCGAGCTCGTCAATCCTTTCGCGAGATATGGGAGTTTGAAGTTAAGGAATGGTTGAGGAACCATCAAAATTTTCGCAAGTCTGATACTCGAAACCAATAACTGGAATGGCCTAGGGGAAAAGTACACATACCTTTGTAGTCGGGCGAGTTTCTACTTTCAGATGCAACCGGAATTTTTCGAGTTCGTCTATCCGATCGAGAGATATGGCAGCTTGAAGTTACGGAATGGTTGAGAAACAATCAAAATTTTCGCAATTCTGATACTCGAAACCAATAACTACAAAGGCCTAGGGGAAAAATACACATAGCGTTGTAATCGGGCGAGTTTCTGCTTTCAGATGCAACAGGAATTTCTCGAGTTCGTCAATCCGTTCGCGAAATATGGGAGTTTGAAGTTACGGAATGGTTGAGAAACCATCAAAATTTTAGTAAGTCTGATACACGAAACCAATAACTACTATGTCGTAGGGCAAAGATACACATACCTTTGTAATCGGGCGAGTTTCTGCTTTCAGATGCAACAGGAATTTCTCGAGTTCGTCAATCCGTTCGCGAAATATGGGAGTTTGAAGTTACGGAATGGTTGAGAAACAATCAAAATTTTCGCAAGTCTGATACTCGAAACCAATAACTACTATGTCCTAGGGCAAAAATACACACACCATTGTAATCGGGCGAGTTTCTACCTTCAGATGCAAAAGGAATTTCTCGAGTTCGTCAATCCGTTCGCGAGATATGGGAGTTTGAAGTTAAGGAATGGTTGAGAAACCGTCAAAATTTTCGCAAATCTGATACTCGAAACCAATAACTACAATTGCCTAGGGCAAAAATACACATGGCGTTGTAATCGGGCGAGTTTCTGCTTTCAGATGCAACAGGAATTTCTCGAGTTCGTCAATCCGATCGCGAAATATGGGAGTTTGAAGTTACGGAATGGTTGAGAAACCATCAAAATTTTCGCAAGTCTGATACTCGAAACCAATAACTACTATTGCCTAGGGCAAAAATACACATACCGTTGTAATCGATCGAGTTTCTGCTTTCAGATGCAACAGGAATTTCTCGAGTTCATCAATCCGTTCGCTAGATATGGGAGTTTGAAGTTAAGGAATGGTTGAGAAACCATAAAAATTTTCGCAAGTCTGATACTCGAAACCAATAACTACTATGGCCCAGGGCAAAAATACAAATGCCGTTGTAATCGGGCGAGTGTCTGCTTTCAGATGCAACAGGAATTTCTCGAGTTCGTCAATCCGTTCGCGAGATATGGGAGTTTGAAGTTACGGAATGGTTGAGAAACCGTCAAAATTTTCGCAAGTCTGATACTCGAAACCAATAACTACAATTGCCTAGGGCAAAAATACACATACCGTTGTAATCGGGCGATCTTCTACCATCAGATGCAACAGGAATTTCTCGAGTTCGTCAATCCGTTCGCGAGATATGGGAGTTTGAAGTTAAGGAATGTTTGAGAAACCATCAAAATTTTCGCAAGTATGATACTCGAAACCAATAACTTCTATTGCCTAGGGCAAAGATACACATACCGTTGTATTCGGACGAGTTTCTACTTTCAGATGAATCAGGAATTTCTCGAGGTCGTCAATCCGTTCGCGAGATATGGGAGTTTGAAGTTAAGGAATGGTTGAGAAACCGTCAAAATTTTCGCAAATCTGATACTCGAAACCAATAACTACAATTGCCTAGGGCAAAAATACACATAGCGTTGTAATCGGGCGAGTTTCTGCTTTCAGATGCAACAGGAATTTCTCGAGTTCGTCAATCCGTTCGCGAAATATGGGAGTTTGAAGTTACGGAATGGTTGAGAAACCATCAAAATTTTAGTAAGTCTGATACACGAAACCAATAACTACTATGTCGTAGGGCAAAGATACACATACCTTTGTAATCGGGCGAGTTTCTGCTTTCAGATGCAACAGGAATTTCTCGAGTTCGTCAATCCGTTCGCGAAATATGGGAGTTTGAAGTTACGGAATGGTTGAGAAACAATCAAAATTTTCGCAAGTCTGATACTCGAAACCAATAACTACTATGTCCTAGGGCAAAAATACACACACCATTGTAATCGGGCGAGTTTCTACCTTCAGATGCAAAAGGAATTTCTCGAGTTCGTCAATCCGTTCGCGAAATAGGGGAGTTTGAAGTTACGGAATGGTTGAGAAACCATCAAAATTTTAGTAAGTCTGATACACGAAACCAATAACTACTATGTCGTAGGGCAAAGATACACATACCTTTGTAGCCGGGCGAGTTTCTACTTTCAGATGCAACCGGAATCTTTCGATTTCGTCTATCCGTTCGAGAGATATGGCAGCTTGAAGTTACGGAATGTTTGAGAAACAATCAAAATTTTCGCAATTCTGATACTCGAAACCAATAACTACAAAGGCCTAGGGGAAAAATACACATACCTTTGTAATCGGGCGAGTTTCTACTTTCAGATGCAACCGGAATTTTTCGAGTTCGTCTATCCGTTCGAGAGATATGGGAGTTTGAAGTTAAGGAATGGTTGAGAAACAATCAAAATTTTCGCAAGCCTGATACTCGAAACCAATAACTACAAAGGCCTAGGGGAAAAATACACATACCTTTGTAGTCGGGCGAGTTTCTACTTTCAGATGCAACCGGAATTTTTCGAGTTCGTCAATCCGTTCGCGAGATATGAGAGTTTGAAGTTAAGGTATGGTTGAGAAACCATCAAAATTTCGCAAGTCTGATACTCGAAACCAATAACTACTATGGCCTAGGGCAAAAATACACATACCGTTGTAATCGGGCGAGTTTCTGCTGTCAGATGCTACAGGAATTTCTCGAGTTCGTCAATCCGTTCGCGAAATATGGGAGTTTGAAGTTACGGAATGGTTGAGAAACCATCAAAATTTTAGTAAGTCTGATACACGAAACCAATAACTACTATGTCCTAGGGCAAAAATACACATACCATGGTAATCGGGCGAGTTTCTGCTTTCAGATGCAACAGGAATTTCTCGAGTTCGTCAATCCTTTCGCGAGATATGGGAGTTTGAAGTTAAGGAATGGTTGAGGAACCATCAAAATTTTCGCAATTCTGATACTCGAAACCAATAACTACAAAGGCCTAGGGGAAAAATACACATACCTTTGTAGTCGGGCGAGTTTCTACTTTCAGATGCAACCGGAATTTTTCGAGTTCGTCTATGCGTTCGAGAGATATGGGAGTTTGAAGTTAAGGAATGGTTGAGAAACAATCAAAATTTTCGCAAGCCTGATACTCGAAACCAATAACTACAAAGGCCTAGGGGAAAAATACACATACCTTTGTAGTCGGGCGAGTTTCTACTTTCAGATGCAACCGGAATTTTTCGAGTTCGTCAATCCGTTCGCGAGATATGAGAGTTTGAAGTTAAGGTATGCTTGAGAAACCATCAAAATTTCGCAAGTCTGATACTCGAAACCAATAACTACTATGGCCTAGGGCAAAAATACACATACCGTTGTAATCGGGCGAGTTTCTGCTGTCAGATGCAACAGGAATTTCTCGAGTTCGTCAATCCGTTCGCGAAATAGGGGAGTTTGAAGTTACGGAATGGTTGAGAAACCATCAAAATTTTAGTAAGTCTGATACACGAAACCAATAACTACTATGTCGTAGGGCAAAGATACACATACCTTTGTAATCGGGCGAGTTTCTACTTTCAGATACAACCGGAATTTTTCGAGTTCGTCTATCCGTTCGAGAGATATGGGAGTTTGAAGTTAAGGAATGGTTGAGAAACAATCAAAGGTTTCTCAATTCTGATACTCGAAACAAGTAACTACAATGGCCTAGGGGAAAAATACACATAGCGTTGTAATCGGGAGAGTTTCTACTTTCAGATACAACCGGAATTTTTCGAGTTCGTCTATCCGTTCGAGAGATATGGGAGTTTGAAGTTAAGGAATGGTTGAGAAACAATCAAAATTTTCGCAAGTCTGATACTAGAAACAAGTAACTACAATGGCCTAGGGGAAAAATACACATAGCGTTGTAATCGGGAGAGTTTCTACTTTCAGATGCAACAGGAATTTCTCGAGCTCGTCAATCCTTTCGCGAGATATGGGAGTTTGAAGTTAAGGAATGGTTGAGGAACCATCAAAATTTTCGCAAGTCTGACACTCGAAACCAATAACTGGAATGGCCTAGGGGAAAAGTACACATACCTTTGTAGTCGGGCGAGTTTCTACTTTCAGATGCAACCGGAATTTTTCGAGTTCGTCTATCCGTTCGAGAGATATGGCAGCTTGAAGTTACGGAATGGTTGAGAAACAATCAAAATTTTCGCAATTCTGATACTCGAAACCAATAACTACAAAGGCCTAGGGGAAAAATACACATACCTTTGTAGTCGGGCGAGTTTCTACTTTCAGATGCAACCGGAATTTTTCGAGTTCGTCAATCCGTTCGCGAGATATGAGAGTTTGAAGTTAAGGTATGGTTGAGAAACCATCAAAATTTTCGCAATTCTGATGCTAGAAACGAAAAACTGGAATGGCCTAGGGGAAAAGTACACACACCATAGTAATCGGGCGAGATTCTACTTTCAGACGCAACAGGAATTTCTCGAGTTCGTCAATCCTTTCGCGAGATATGGGAGTTTGAAGTTAAGGAATGGTTGAGGAACCACAAAAATTTTCGCAAGTCTGAAACTCGAAACCAATAACTACAAAGGCCTAGGGGAAAAATACACATACCTTTGTTATCGGGAGAGTTTCTACTTTCAGATGCAACCGGATTTTTCGTGTTAGTCTATCCGTTCGAGAGATATGGGAGTTTGAAGTTAAGGAATGGTTGAGAAACAGTCAAAATTTTCGCAAGTCTGATACTCGAAACCAATAACTACAAAGGCCTAGGGAAAAATACACATACCTTTGTAATCGGGCGAGTTTCTACTTTCAGATGCAACCGGAATTTTTCGAGTTCGTCTATCCGTTCGAGAGATATGGGAGTTTGAAGTTAAGGAATGGTTGAGAAACAATCAAAATTTTCGAAAATCTGATACTCGAAAACAGTAACAACAAATGCCTAGGGGAAAAATACACATACCTTGGTAATCGGGCGGGTTTCTACTTTCAGATGCAACAGGAATTTCTCGAGTTCGTCAATCCGTTCGAGAGATATGGCAGCTTGAAGTTAAGGTATGGTTGAGAAACCATCAAAATTTTCGCAATTCTGATACTCGAAACCAATAACTACAAAGGCCTAGGGGAAAAATACTCATTCCTTTGTAATCGGGCGAGTTTCTACTTTCAGATACAACGGGAATTTTTCAAGTTCGTCAATCCTTTCGCGAGATATGGGAGTTTGAAGTTAAGGAATGCTTGAGGAACAATCAAAATTTTCGCAAGTCTGATACTCGAAACCAATAACTGGAATGTCCTAGGGGAAAATTACACATACCTTTGTAATCGGGCGAGTTTCTACTTTCAGATGCAACAGGAATTTCTCGAGTTCGTAAATCCTTTCGCGAGATATGGGAGTTTGAAGTTAAGGAATGGTTGAGGAACCATCAAAATTTTCGCAAGTCTGATACTCGAAACCAATAACTGGAATGGCCTAGGGGAAAAGTACACATACCTTTGTAATCGGGCGAGTTTCTACTTTCAGATGCAACCGGAATTTTTCGAGTTCGTCTATCCGTTCGAGAGATATGGGAGTTTGAAGTTAAGGAATGGTTGAGAAACAATCAAAATTTTCGCAAGTCTGATACTCGAAACCAATAACTACAAAGGCCTAGGGGAAAAATACACATACCTTTGTAATCGGGCGAGTTTCTACTTTCAGATGCAAACGGAATTTTTCGAGTTCGTCTATCCGTTCGAGAGATATGGGAGTTTGAAGTTAAGGAATGGTTGAGAAACAATCAAAATTTTCGCAAGTCTGAAACTCGAAACCAATAACTACAAAGGCCTTGGGGAAAAATACATATACCTTTGTAGTCGGGCGAGTTTCTACTTTCAGTTGCAACCGGAATTTTTCGAGTTCGTCTATCCGTTCGAGAGATATAGAAGTTTGAAGTTAAGGAATGGTTGAGAAACAATAAAAATTTTCGCAAGTCTGATACACGAAACCAATAACTACAATGTCCTAGGACAAAAATACACATACCATGGTAATCGGGCGAGTTTCTGCTTTCAGATGCAACAGGAATTTCTCGAGTTCGTCAATCCTTTCGCGAGATATGGGAGGTTGAAGTTAAGGAATGGTTGAGAAACCATCAAAATTTTCGCAAGTCTGATACTCGAAACCAATAACTTCTATTGCCTAGGGCAAAAATACACATACCGTTGTATTCGGGCGAGTTTCTACTTTCAGATGCAACAGGAATTTCTCGAGTTTGTCAATCCGTTCGCGAGATATGGGAGTTTGAAGTTAAGGAATGGTTGAGAAACCGTCAAAATTTTCGCAAGTCTGATGCTCGAAACCAATAACTACAATTGCCTAGGGCAAAAATACACATACCTTTGTAATCGGGCGAGTTTCTGCTTTCAGATGCAACAGGAATTTCTCGAGTTCGTCAATCCGTTCGCGAAATATGGGAGTTTGAAGTTACGGAATGGTTGAGAAACCATCAAAATTTTAGTAAGTCTGATACTCGAAACCAATAACTACTATGTCCTAGGGCAAAAATACACACACCATTGTAATCGGGCGAGTTTCTACCTTCAGATGCAAAAGGAATTTCTCGAGTTCGTCAATCCGTTCGCGTGATATGGGAGTTTGAAGTTAAGGAATGGTTGAGAAACCATCAAAATTTTCGCAAGTCTGATACTCGAAACCAATAAGTACTATTGCCGATGGGAAAAATGCATATACCGTTGTAATCAGGCGAGTTTCTACTTTCAGATGCAAGAGGAATTTCTCAAGTTCGTCAATCCGTTCGCGAGATATGGGAATTTGAAGTTAAGGAATGGTTGAGAAACCATCAAAATTTTCGCAAGTCTGATACTCGAAACCAATAACTGCTATGGCCTAGGGCAAAAATACACATAGCATTGTAATCGGGCAAGATTATGCTTTCAGATGCAACTGCAATTTCTCGAGTTGGTAATCCGTTCGCGAGATATGGGAGTTTGAAGTTAAGGAATGGTTGAGAAATCATCAAAATTTTCGCAAGTCTGAAACTCGAAACCAATAACTACAAAGGCCTAGGGGAAAAATACACATACCTTTGTAGTCGGGCGAGTTTCTACTTTCAGATGCAACCGGAATTTTTCGAGTTCGTCTATCCGTTCGAGAGATATGGGAGTTTGAAGTTAAGGAATGGTTGAGAAACAATCAAAATTTTCGCAAGCCTGATACTCGAAACCAATAACTACAAAGGCCTAGGGGAAAAATACACATACCTTTGTAGCCGGGCGAGTTTCTACTTTCAGATGCAACCGGAATTTTTCGAGTTCGTCAATCCGTTCGCGAGATATGAGAGTTTGAAGTTAAGGTATGGTTGAGAAACCATCAAAATTTTCGCAATTCTGATGCTAGAAACGAAAAACTGGAATGGCCTAGGGGAAAAGTACACACACCATAGTAATCGGGCGAGTTTCTACTTTCAGACGCAACAGGAATTTTTCGAGTTCGTCTATCCGTTCGAGAGATATGGGAGTTTGAAGTTAAGGAATGGTTGAGAAACAATCAAAATTTTCGCAAGTCTGATACTCGAAAACAATAACAACAAATGCCTAGGGGAAAAATACACATACCTTGGTAATCGGCCGAGTTTCTACTTTCAGATGCAACCGGAATTTTTCGATTTCGTCTATCCGTTCGAGAGATATGGCAGCTTGAAGTTACGGAATGGTTGAGAAACAATCAAAATTTTCGCAATTCTGATACTCGAAACCAATAACTACAAAGGCCTAGGGGAAAAATACACATACCTTTGTAATCGGGCGAGTTTCTACTTTCAGATGCAACCGGAATTTTTCGAGTTCGTCTATCCGTTCGAGAGATATGGGAGTTTGAAGTTAAGGAATGGATGAGAAACAATCAAAATTTTCGCAAGCCTGATACTCGAAACTAATAACTACACGGGCCTAGGGGAAAAATACACATACCTTTGTAATCGGGCGAGTTTCTACTTTCAGATACAACGGGAATTTTTCGAGTTCGTCAATCCTTTCGCGAGATATGGGAGTTTGAAGTTAAGGAATGCTTGAGGAACAATCAAAATTTTCGCAAGTCTGATACTCGAAACCAATAACTGGAATAGCCTAGGGGAAAATTACACATACCTTTGTAATCGGGCGAGTTTCTACTTTCAGATGCAACAGGAATTTCTCGTGTTCGTAAATCCTTTCGCGAGATATGGGAGTTTGAAGTTAAGGAATGGTTGAGGAACCATCAAAATTTTCGCAAGTCTGATACTCGAAACCAATAACTGGAATGGCCTAGGGGAAAAGTACACATACCTTTGTAATCGGGCGAGTTTCTACTTTCAGATGCAACAGGAATTTCTCGAGTTCGTCAATCCTTTCGCGAGATATGGGAGTTTGAAGTTAAGGAATGCTTGAGGAACAATCAAAATTTTCGCAAGTCTGATACTCGAAACCAATAACTGGAATGGCCTAGGGGAAAAGTACACATACCTTTGTAATCGGGCGAGTTTCTACTTTCAGATGCAACAGGAATTTCTCGAGTTCGTAAATCCTTTCGCGAGATATGGGAGTTTGAAGTTAAGGAATGGTTGAGGAACCATCAAAATTTTCGCAAGTCTGATACTCGAAACAAATAACTACAATGGCCTAGGGGAAAAATACACATGCCTTTGTAGTCGGGCGAGTTTCTGCTTTCAGATGCAACAGGAATTTCTCGAGTTCGTCAATCCGTTCGCGAAATATGGGAGTTTGAAGTTACGGAATGGTTGAGAAACCATCAAAAAAATAGTAAGTCTGATACTCGAAACCAATAACTACTATGTCCTAGGGCAAAAATACACACACCATTGTAATCGGGCGAGTTTCTACCTTCAGATGCAAAAGGAATTTCTCGAGTTCGTCAATCCGTTCGCGTGATATGGGAGTTTGAAGTTAAGGAATGGTTGAGAAACCATCAAAATTTTCGCAAGTCTGATACTCGAAACCAATAAGTACTATTGCCGATGGGAAAAATGCATATACCATGGTAATCGGGCGAGTTTCTGCTTTCAGATGCAACAGGAATTTCTCGAGTTCGTCAATTCTTTCGCGAGATATGGGAGTTTGAAGTTAAGGTATAGTTGAGAAACCATCAAAATTTCGCAAGTCTGATACTCGAAACCAATAACTACTATGGCCTAGGGCAAGAATACACATACCGTTGTAATCGGGCGAGTTTCTGCTTTCAGATGCAACAGGAATTTCTCGAGTTCGTCAATCCGTTCGCGAAATATGGGAGTTTGAAGTTACGGAATGGTTGAGAAACCATCAAAATTTTAGTAAGTCTGATACACGAAACCAATAACTACTATGTCGTAGGGCAAAGATACACATACCTTTGTAATCGGGCGAGTTTCTGCTTTCAGATGCAACAGGAATTTCTCGAGTTCGTCAATCCGTTCGCGAAATATGGGAGTTTGAAGTTACGGAATGGTTGAGAAACAATCAAAATTTTCGCAAGTCTGATACTCGAAACCAATAACTACTATGTCCTAGGGCAAAAATACACACACCATTGTAATCGGGCGAGTTTCTACCTTCAGATGCAAAAGGAATTTCTCGAGTTCGTCAATCCGTTCGCGAAATAGGGGAGTTTGAAGTTACGGAATGGTTGAGAAACCATCAAAATTTTAGTAAGTCTGATACACGAAACCAATAACTACTATGTCGTAGGGCAAAGATACACATACCTTTGTAGCCGGGCGAGTTTCTACTTTCAGATGCAACCGGAATCTTTCGATTTCGTCTATCCGTTCGAGAGATATGGCAGCTTGAAGTTACGGAATGTTTGAGAAACAATCAAAATTTTCGCAATTCTGATACTCGAAACCAATAACTACAAAGGCCTAGGGGAAAAATACACATACCTTTGTAATCGGGCGAGTTTCTACTTTCAGATGCAACCGGAATTTTTCGAGTTCGTCTATCCGTTCGAGAGATATGGGAGTTTGAAGTTAAGGAATGGTTGAGAAACAATCAAAATTTTCGCAAGCCTGATACTCGAAACCAATAACTACACGGGCCTAGGGGAAAAATACACATACCTTTGTAATCGGGCGAGTTTCTACTTTCAGATACAACGGGAATTTTTCGAGTTCGTCAATCCTTTCGCGAGATATGGGAGTTTGAAGTTAAGGAATGCTTGAGGAACAATCAAAATTTTCGCAAGTCTGATACTCGAAACCAATAACTGGAATGTCCTAGGGGAAAATTACACATACCTTTGTAATCGGGCGAGTTTCTACTTTCAGATGCAACAGGAATTTCTCGAGTTCGTAAATCCTTTCGCGAGATATGGGAGTTTGAAGTTAAGGAATGGTTGAGGAACCATCAAAATTTTCGCAAGTCTGATACTCGAAACCAATAACTGGAATGGCCTAGGGGAAAAGTACACATACCTTTGTAATCGGGCGAGTTTCTACTTTCAGATGCAACCGGAATTTTTCGAGTTCGTCTATCCGTTCGAGAGATATGGGAGTTTGAAGTTAAGGAATGGATGAGAATCAATCAAAATTTTCGCAAGTCTGATACTCGAAACCAATAACTACAAAGGCCTAGGGGAAAAATACACATACCTTTGTAATCGGGCGAGTTTCTACTTTCAGATGCAACAGGAATTTCTCGTGTTCGTAAATCCTTTCGCGAGATATGGGAGTTTGAAGTTAAGGAATGGTTGAGGAACCATCAAAATTTTCGCAAGTCTGATACTCGAAACCAATAACTGGAATGGCCTAGGGGAAAAGTACACATACCTTTGTAATCGGGCGAGTTTCTACTTTCAGATGCAACAGGAATTTCTCGAGTTCGTCAATCCTTTCGCGAGATATGGGAGTTTGAAGTTAAGGAATGCTTGAGGAACAATCAAAATTTTCGCAAGTCTGATACTCGAAACCAATAACTGGAATGGCCTAGGGGAAAAGTACACATACCTTTGTAATCGGGCGAGTTTCTACTTTCAGATGCAACAGGAATTTCTCGAGTTCGTAAATCCTTTCGCGAGATATGGGAGTTTGAAGTTAAGGAATGGTTGAGGAACCATCAAAATTTTCGCAAGTCTGATACTCGAAACAAATAACTACAATGGCCTAGGGGAAAAATACACATGCCTTTGTAGTCGGGCGAGTTTCTGCTTTCAGATGCAACAGGAATTTCTCGAGTTCGTCAATCCGTTCGCGAAATATGGGAGTTTGAAGTTACGGAATGGTTGAGAAACCATCAAAAAAATAGTAAGTCTGATACTCGAAACCAATAACTACTATGTCCTAGGGCAAAAATACACACACCATTGTAATCGGGCGAGTTTCTACCTTCAGATGCAAAAGGAATTTCTCGAGTTCGTCAATCCGTTCGCGTGATATGGGAGTTTGAAGTTAAGGAATGGTTGAGAAACCATCAAAATTTTCGCAAGTCTGATACTCGAAACCAATAAGTACTATTGCCGATGGGAAAAATGCATATACCATGGTAATCGGGCGAGTTTCTGCTTTCAGATGCAACAGGAATTTCTCGAGTTCGTCAATTCTTTCGCGAGATATGGGAGTTTGAAGTTAAGGTATAGTTGAGAAACCATCAAAATTTCGCAAGTCTGATACTCGAAACCAATAACTACTATGGCCTAGGGCAAGAATACACATACCGTTGTAATCGGGCGAGTTTCTGCTTTCAGATGCAACAGGAATTTCGCGAGTTCGTCAATCCGTTCGCGAAATATGGGAGTTTGAAGTTACGGAATGGTTGAGAAACCATCAAAATTTTAGTAAGTCTGATACACGAAACCAATAACTACTATGTCGTAGGGCAAAGATACACATACCTTTGTAATCGGGCGAGTTTCTGCTTTCAGATGCAACAGGAATTTCTCGAGTTCGTCAATCCGTTCGCGAAATATGGGAGTTTGAAGTTACGGAATGGTTGAGAAACAATCAAAATTTTCGCAAGTCTGATACTCGAAACCAATAACTACTATGTCCTAGGGCAAAAATACACACACCATTGTAATCGGGCGAGTTTCTACCTTCAGATGCAAAAGGAATTTCTCGAGTTCGTCAATCCGTTCGCGAAATAGGGGAGTTTGAAGTTACGGAATGGTTGAGAAACCATCAAAATTTTAGTAAGTCTGATACACGAAACCAATAACTACTATGTCGTAGGGCAAAGATACACACACCATTGTAATCGGGCGAGTTTCTACCTTCAGATGCAAAAGGAATTTCTCGAGTTCGTCAATCCGTTCGCGAAATAGGGGAGTTTGAAGTTACGGAATGTTTGAGAAACAATCAAAATTTTCGCAATTCTGATACTCGAAACCAATAACTACAAAGGCCTAGGGGAAAAATACACATACCTTTGTAATCGGGCGAGTTTCTACTTTCAGATGCAACCGGAATTTTTCGAGTTCGTCTATCCGTTCGAGAGATATGGGAGTTTGAAGTTAAGGAATGGTTGAGAAACAATCAAAATTTTCGCAAGCCTGATACTCGAAACCAATAACTACACGGGCCTAGGGGAAAAATACACATACCTTTGTAATCGGGCGAGTTTCTACTTTCAGATACAACGGGAATTTTTCGAGTTCGTCAATCCTTTCGCGAGATATGGGAGTTTGAAGTTAAGGAATGCTTGAGGAACAATCAAAATTTTCGCAAGTCTGATACTCGAAACCAATAACTGGAATGTCCTAGGGGAAAATTACACATACCTTTGTAATCGGGCGAGTTTCTACTTTCAGATGCAACAGGAATTTCTCGAGTTCGTAAATCCTTTCGCGAGATATGGGAGTTTGAAGTTAAGGAATGGTTGAGGAACCATCAAAATTTTCGCAAGTCTGATACTCGAAACCAATAACTGGAATGGCCTAGGGGAAAAGTACACATACCTTTGTAATCGGGCGAGTTTCTACTTTCAGATGCAACCGGAATTTTTCGAGTTCGTCTATCCGTTCGAGAGATATGGGAGTTTGAAGTTAAGGAATGGATGAGAAACAATCAAAATTTTCGCAAGTCTGATACTCGAAACCAATAACTACAAAGGCCTAGGGGAAAAATACACATACCTTTGTAATCGGGCGAGCTTCTACTTTCAGATGCAAACGGAATTTTTCGAGTTCGTCTATCCGTTCGAGAGATATGGGAGTTTGAAGTTAAGGAATGGTTGAGAAACAATCAAAATTTTCGCAAGTCTGAAACTCGAAACCAATAACTACAAAGGCCTAGGGGAAAAATACATATACCTTTGTAGTCGGGCGAGTTTCTACTTTCAGTTGCAACCGGAATTTTTCGAGTTCGTCTATCCGTTCGAGAGATATAGAAGTTTGAAGTTAAGGAATGGTTGAGAAACAATAAAAATTTTCGCAAGTCTGATACACGAAACCAATAACTACAATGTCCTAGGGCAAAAATACACATACCATGGTAATCGGGCGAGTTTCTGCTTTCAGATGCAACAGGAATTTCTCGAGTTCGTCAATCCTTTCGCGAGATATGGGAGGTTGAAGTTAAGGAATGGTTGAGAAACCATCAAAATTTTCGCAAGTCTGATACTCGAAACCAATAACTTCTATTGCCTAGGGCAAAAATACACATACCGTTGTATTCGGGCGAGTTTCTACTTTCAGATGCAACAGGAATTTCTCGAGTTTGTCAATCCGTTCGCGAGATATGGGAGTTTGAAGTTAAGGAATGGTTGAGAAACCGTCAAAATTTTTGCAAGTCTGATGCTCGAAACCAATAACTACAATTGCCTAGGGCAAAAATACACATACCTTTGTAATCGGGCGAGTTTCTGCTTTCAGATGCAACAGGAATTTCTCGAGTTCGTCAATCCGTTCGCGAAATATGGGAGTTTGAAGTTACGGAATGGTTGAGAAACCATCAAAATTTTAGTAAGTCTGATACTCGAAACCAATAACTACTATGTCCTAGGGCAAAAATACACACACCATTGTAATCGGGCGAGTTTCTACCTTCAGATGCAAAAGGAATTTCTCGAGTTCGTCAATCCGTTCGCGTGATATGGGAGTTTGAAGTTAAGGAATGGTTGAGAAACCATCAAAATTTTCGCAAGTCGGATACTCGAAACCAATAAGTACTATTGCCGATGGGAAAAATGCATATACCGTTGTAATCAGGCGAGTTTCTACTTTCAGATGCAAGAGGAATTTCTCAAGTTCGTCAATCCGTTCGCGAGATATGGGAATTTGAAGTTAAGGAATGGTTGAGAAACCATCAAAATTTTCGCAAGTCTGATACTCGAAACCAATAACTGCTATGGCCTAGGGCAAAAATACACATAGCATTGTAATCGGGCAAGATTATGCTTTCAGATGCAACTGCAATTTCTCGAGTTGGTAATCCGTTCGCGAGATATGGGAGTTTGAAGTTAAGGAATGGTTGAGAAATCATCAAAATTTTCGCAAGTCTGAAACTCGAAACCAATAACTACAAAGGCCTAGGGGAAAAATACACATACCTTTGTAGTCGGGCGAGTTTCTACTTTCAGATGCAACCGGAATTTTTCGAGTTCGTCTATCCGTTCGAGAGATATGGGAGTTTGAAGTTAAGGAATGGTTGAGAAACAATCAAAATTTTCGCAAGCCTGATACTCGAAACCAATAACTACAAAGGCCTAGGGGAAAAATACACATACCTTTGTAGCCGGGCGAGTTTCTACTTTCAGATGCAACCGCAATTTTTCGAGTTCGTCAATCCTTTCGCGAGATATGGGAGTTTGAAGTTAAGGAATGCTTGAGGAACAATCAAAATTTTCGCAAGTCTGATACTCGAAACCAATAACTGGAATAGCCTAGGGGAAAATTACACATACCTTTGTAATCGGGCGAGTTTCTACTTTCAGATGCAACAGGAATTTCTCGTGTTCGTAAATCCTTTCGCGAGATATGGGAGTTTGAAGTTAAGGAATGGTTGAGGAACCATCAAAATTTTCGCAAGTCTGATACTCGAAACCAATAACTGGAATGGCCTAGGGGAAAAGTACACATACCTTTGTAATCGGGCGAGTTTCTACTTTCAGATGCAACAGGAATTTCTCGAGTTCGTCAATCCTTTCGCGAGATATGGGAGTTTGAAGTTAAGGAATGCTTGAGGAACAATCAAAATTTTCGCAAGTCTGATACTCGAAACCAATAACTGGAATGGCCTAGGGGAAAAGTACACATACCTTTGTAATCGGGCGAGTTTCTACTTTCAGATGCAACAGGAATTTCTCGAGTTCGTAAATCCTTTCGCGAGATATGGGAGTTTGAAGTTAAGGAATGGTTGAGGAACCATCAAAATTTTCGCAAGTCTGATACTCGAAACAAATAACTACAATGGCCTAGGGGAAAAATACACATGCCTTTGTAGTCGGGCGAGTTTCTGCTTTCAGATGCAACAGGAATTTCTCGAGTTCGTCAATCCGTTCGCGAAATATGGGAGTTTGAAGTTACGGAATGGTTGAGAAACCATCAAAAAAATAGTAAGTCTGATACTCGAAACCAATAACTACTATGTCCTAGGGCAAAAATACACACACCATTGTAATCGGGCGAGTTTCTACCTTCAGATGCAAGAAGAATTTTTCGACTTCGTCAATCCGTTCGCGAGATATGGGAATTTGAAGTTAAGGAATGGTTGAGAAACCATCAAAATTTTCGCAAGTCTGATACTCGAAACCAATAACTGCTATGGCCTAGGGCAAAAATACACATAGCATTGTAATCGGGCAAGATTATGCTTTCAGATGCAACTGCAATTTCTCGAATTGGTAATCCGTTCGCGAGATATGGGAGTTTGAAGTTAAGGAATGGTTGAGAAATCATCAAAATTTTCGCAATTCTGATGCTAGAAACGAAAAACTGGAATGGCCTAGGGGAAAAGTACACACACCATAGTAATCGGGCGAGTTTCTACTTTCAGACGCAACAGGAATTTCTCGATTTCGTCAATCCGTTCGCGAGATATGGGAGTTTGAAGTTACGGAATGGTTGAGAAACCATCAAAATTTCAGTAAGTCTGATACACGAAACCAATAACTACTATGTCCTAGGGCAAAAATACACATACCATGGTAATCGGGCGAGTTTCTGCTTTCAGATGCAACAGGAATTTCTCGAGTTCGTCAATTCTTTCGCGAGATATGGGAGTTTGAAGTTAAGGTATAGTTGAGAAACCATCAAAATTTCGCAAGTCTGATACTCGAAACCAATAACTACTATGGCCTAGGGCAAGAATACACATACCGTTGTAATCGGGCGAGTTTCTGCTGTGAGATGCAACAGAAATTTCTCGAGTTCGTCAATCCGTTCGCGAAATATGGGAGTTTGAAGTTACGGAATGGTTGAGAAACCATCAAAATTTTAGTAAGTCTGATACACGAAACCAATAACTACTATGTCCTAGGGCAAAAATACGCATACCATGGTAATCGGGCGAGTTTCTGCTTTCAGATGCAACAGGAATTTTTCGAGTTCGTCAATCCTTTCGCGAGATATGGGAGTTTGAAGTTAAGGAATGGTTGAGGAACCATCAAAATTTTCGCAAGTCTGATACTCGAAACCAATACCTACAAAGGCCTAGGGAAAAATACACATACCTTTGTAGTCGGGCGAGTTTCTACTTTCAGATGCAACCGGAATTTTTCGAGTTCGTCTATCCGTTCGAGAGATATGGCAGCTTGAAGTTACGGAATGGTTGAGAAACAATCAAAATTTTCGCAAGTCTGATACCCGAAACCAATAACTACAAAGGCCTAGTGGAAAAATACACATACCTTTGTAATCGGGCGAGTTTCTACTTTCAGATGCAACCGGAATTTTTCGAGTTCGTCTATCCGTTCGAGAGATATGGGAGTTTGAAGTTAAGGAATGGTTGAGAAGCAATCAAAATTTTCGCAAGTCTGATACTCGAAACAAATAACTACAATGGCCTAGGGCAAAAATACACATACCGTTGTAATCGGGCGAGTTTCTGCTGTCAGATGCTACAGGAATTTCTCGAGTTCGTCTATCCGTTCGAGAGATATGGGAGTTTGAAGTTAAGGAATGGTTGAGAAACAATCAAAATTTTCGCAAGCCTGATACTCGAAACCAATAACTACAAAGGCCTAGGGGAAAAATACACATACCTTTGTAGTCGGGCGAGTTTCTACTTTCAGATGCAACCGGAATTTTTCGAGTTCGTCAATCCGTTCGCGAGATATGAGAGTTTGAAGTTAAGGTATGGTTGAGAAACCATCAAAATTTTCGCAATTCTGATGCTAGAAACGAAAAACTGGAATGGCCTAGGGGAAAAGTACACAAACCATAGTAATCGGGCGAGTTTCTACTTTCAGACGCAACAGGAATTTCTCGAGTTCGTCAATCCTTTCGCGAGATATGGGAGTTTGAAGTTAAGGAACGGTTGAGGAACCACAAAAATTTTCGCAAGTCTGAAACTCGAAACCAATAACTACAAAGGCCTAGGGGAAAAATACACATACCTTTGTTATCGGGAGAGTTTCTACTTTCAGATGCAACCGGATTTTTCGTGTTCGTCTATCCGTTCGAGAGATATGGGAGTTTGAAGTTAAGGAATGGTTGAGAAACAGTCAAAATTTTCGCAAGTCTGATACTCGAAACCAATAACTACAAAGGCCTAGGGAAAAATACACATACCTTTGTAATCGGGCGAGTTTCTACTTTCAGATGCAACCGGAATTTTTCGAGTTCGTCTATCCGTTCGAGAGATATGGGAGTTTGAAGTTAATGAATGGTTGAGAAACAATCAAAATTTTCGCATATCTGATACTCGTAAACAATAACAACAAATGCCTAGGGGAAAAATACACATACCTTGGTAATCGGGCGAGTTTCTACTTTCAGATGCAACAGGAATTTCTCGAGTTCGTCAATCCGTTCGAGAGATATGGCAGCTTGAAGTTAAGGTATGGTTGAGAAACCATCAAAATTTTCGCAATTCTGATACTCGAAACCAATAACTACAAAGGCCTAGGGGAAAAATACTCATTGCTTTGTAATCGGGCGAGTTTCTACTTTCAGATACAACGGGAATTTTTCGAGTTCGTCAATCCTTTCGCGAGATATGGGAGTTTGAAGTTAAGGAATGCTTGAGGAACAATCAAAATTTTCGCAAGTCTGATACTCTTAACCAATAACTGGAATAGCCTAGGGGAAAAGTACACATACCTTTGTAATCGGGCGAGTTTCTACTTTCAGATGCAACAGGAATTTCTCGAGTTCGTCAATCCTTTCGCGAGATATGGGAGTTTGAAGTTAAGGAATGCTTGAGGAACAATCAAAATTTTCGCAAGTCTGATACTCGAAACCAATAACTGGAATGGCCTAGGGGAAAAGTACACATACCTTTGTAATCGGGCGAGTTTCTACTTTCAGATGCAACAGGAATTTCTCGAGTTCGTAAATCTTTCCGCGAGATATGGGAGTTTGAAGTTAAGGAATGGTTGAGGAACCATCAAAATTTTCGCAAGTCTGATACTCGAAACAAATAACTACAATGGCCTAGGGGAAAAATACACATACCTTTGTAGTCGGGCGAGTTTCTACTTTCAGATGCAACCGGAATTTTTCGAGTTCGTCTATCCGTTCGAGAGATATGGGAGTTTGAAGTTAAGGAATGGTTGAGAAACAATCAAAATTTTCGCAAGCCTGATACTCGAAACCAATAACTACACGGGCCTAGGGGGAAAATACACATACCTTTGTAATCGGGCGAGTTTCTACTTTCAGATACAACCGGAATTTTTCGAGTTCGTCTATCCGTTCGAGAGATATGGGAGTTTGAAGTTACGGAATGGTTGAGAAACCATCAAAATTTTAGTAAGTCTGATACACGAAACCAATAACTACTATGTCCTAGGGCAAAAATACACATACCATGGTAATCGGGCGAGTTTCTGCTTTCAGATGCAACAGGAATTTCTCGAGTTCGTCAATCCTTTCGCGAGATATGGGAGTTTGAAGTTAAGGAATGGATGAGGAACCATCAAAATTTTCGCAATTCTGATACTCGAAACCAATAACTACAAAGGCCTAGGGGAAAAATACACATACCTTTGTAGTCGCGCGAGTTTCTACTTTCAGATGCAACCGGAATTTTTCGAGTTCGTCTATGCGCTCGAGAGATATGGGAGTTTGAAGTTAAGGAATGGTTGAGAAACAATCAAAATTTTCGCAAGCCTGATACTCGAAACCAATAACTACAAAGGCCTAGGGGAAAAATACACATACCTTTGTAGTCGGGCGAGTTTCTACTTTCAGATGCAACCGGAATTTTTCGAGTTCGTCAATCCGTTCGCGAGATATGAGAGTTTGAAGTTAAGGTATGGTTGAGGAACCATCAAAATTTCGCAAGTCTGATACTCGAAACCAATAACTACTATGGCCTAGGGCAAAAATACACATACCGTTGTAATCGGGCGAGTTTCTGCTGTCAGATGCTACAGGAATTTCTCGAGTTCGTCAATCCGTTCGCGAAATATGGGAGTTTGAAGTTACGGAATGGTTGAGAAACCATCAAAATTTTAGTAAGTCTGATACACGAAACCAATAACTACTATGTCCTAGGGCAAAAATACACATACCATGGTAATCGGGCGAGTTTCTGCTTTCAGATGCAACAGGAATTTCTCGAGTTCGTCAATCCTTTCGCGAGATATGGGAGTTTGAAGTTAAGGAATGGTTGAGGAACCATCAAAATTTTCGCAATTCTGATACTCGAAACCAATAACTACAAAGGCCTAGGGGAAAAATACACATACCTTTGTAGTCGGGCGAGTTTCTACTTTCAGATGCAACCGGAATTTTTCGAGTTCGTCTATGCGTTCGAGAGATATGGGAGTTTGAAGTTAAGGAATGGTTGAGAAACAATCAAAATTTTCGCAAGCCTGATACTCGAAACCAATAACTACAAAGGCCTAGGGGAAAAATACACATACCTTTGTAGTCGGGCGAGTTTCTACTTTCAGATGCAACCGGAATTTTTCGAGTTCGTCAATCCGTTCGCGAGATATGAGAGTTTGAAGTTAAGGTATGGTTGAGGAACCATCAAAATTTCGCAAGTCTGATACTCGAAACCAATAACTACTATGGCCTAGGGCAAAAATACACATACCGTTGTAATCGGGCGAGTTTCTGCTGTCAGATGCTACAGGAATTTCTCGAGTTCGTCAATCCGTTCGCGAAATATGGGAGTTTGAAGTTACGGAATGGTTGAGAAACCATCAAAATTTTAGTAAGTCTGATACACGAAACCAATAACTACTATGTCCTAGGGCAAAAATACACATACCATGGTAATCGGGCGAGTTTCTGCTTTCAGATGCAACAGGAATTTCTCGAGTTCGTCAATCCTTTCGCGAGATATGGGAGTTTGAAGTTAAGGAATGGTTGAGGAACCATCAAAATTTTCGCAATTCTGATACTCGAAACCAATAACTACAAAGGCCTAGGGGAAAAATACACATACCTTTGTAGTCGGGCGAGTTTCTACTTTCAGATGCAACCGGAATTTTTCGAGTTCGTCTATGCGTTCGAGAGATATGGGAGTTTGAAGTTAAGGAATGGTTGAGAAACAATCAAAATTTTCGCAAGCCTGATACTCGAAACCAATAACTACAAAGGCCTATGGGAAAAATACACATACCTTTGTAGTCGGGCGAGTTTCTACTTTCAGATGCAACCGGAATTTTTCGAGTTCGTCAATCCGTTCGCGAGATATGAGAGTTTGAAGTTAAGGTATGGTTGAGAAACCATCAAAATTTCGCAAGTCTGATACTCGAAACCAATAACTACTATGGCCTAGGGCAAAAATACACATACCGTTGTAATCGGGCGAGTTTCTGCTGTCAGATGCAACAGGAATTTTTCGAGTTCGTCAATCCGTTCGCGAAATAGGGGAGTTTGAAGTTACGGAATGGTTGAGAAACCATCAAAATTTTAGTAAGTCTGATACACGAAACCAATAACTACTATGTCGTAGGGCAAAGATACACATACCTTTGTAATCGGGCGAGTTTCTACTTTCAGATACAACCGGAATTTTTCGAGTTCGTCTATCCGTTCGAGAGATATGGGAGTTTGAAGTTAAGGAATGGTTGAGAAACAATCAAAATTTTCGCAAGTCTGATACTCGAAACAAGTAACTACAATGGCCTAGGGGAAAAATACACATAGCGTTGTAATCGGGAGAGTTTCTACTTTCAGATGCAACAGGAATTTCTCGAGCTCGTCAATCCTTTCGCGAGATATGGGAGTTTGAAGTTAAGGAATGGTTGAGGAACCATCAAAATTTTCGCAAGTCTGATACTCGAAACCAATAACTGGAATGGCCTAGGGGAAAAGTACACATACCTTTGTAGTCGGGCGAGTTTCTACTTTCAGATGCAACCGGAATTTTTCGAGTTCGTCTATCCGTTCGAGAGATATGGCAGCTTGAAGTTACGGAATGGTTGAGAAACAATCAAAATTTTCGCAATTCTGATACTCGAAACCAATAACTACGAAGGCCTAGGGGAAAAATACACATACCTTTGTAGTCGGGCGAGTTTCTACTTTCAGATGCAACCGGAATTTTTCGAGTTCGTCAATCCGTTCGCGAGATATGAGAGTTTGAAGTTAAGGTATGGTTGAGAAACCATCAAAATTTTCGCAATTCTGATGCTAGAAACGAAAAACTGGAATGGCCTAGGGGAAAAGTACACACACCATAGTAATCGGGCGAGATTCTACTTTCAGACGCAACAGGAATTTCTCGAGTTCGTCAATCCTTTCGCGAGATATGGGAGTTTGAAGTTAAGGAATGGTTGAGGAACCACAAAAATTTTCGCAAGTCTGAAACTCGAAACCAATAACTACAAAGGCCTAGGGGAAAAATACACATACCTTTGTTATCGGGAGAGTTTCTACTTTCAGATGCAACCGGATTTTTCGTGTTCGTCTATCCGTTCGAGAGATATGGGAGTTTGAAGTTAAGGAATGGTTGAGAAACAGTCAAAATTTTCGCAAGTCTGATACTCGAAACCAATAACTACAAAGGCCTAGGGAAAAATACACATACCTTTGTAATCGGGCGAGTTTCTACTTTCAGATGCAACCGGAATTTTTCGAGTTCGTCTATCCGTTCGAGAGATATGGGAGTTTGAAATTAAGGAATGGTTGAGAAACAATCAAAATTTTCGAAAATCTGATACTCGAAAACAATAACAACAAATGCCTAGGGGAAAAATACACATACCTTGGTAATCGGGCGGGTTTCTACTTTCAGATGCAACAGGAATTTCTCGAGTTCGTCAATCCGTTCGAGAGATATGGCAGCTTGAAGTTAAGGTATGGTTGAGAAACCATCAAAATTTTCGCAATTCTGATACTCGAAACCAATAACTACAAAGGCCTAGGGGAAAAATACTCATTCCTTTGTAATCGGGCGAGTTTCTACTTTCAGATACAACGGGAATTTTTCGAGTTCGTCAATCCTTTCGCGAGATATGGGAGTTTGAAGTTAAGGAATGCTTGAGGAACAATCAAAATTTTCGCAAGTCTGATACTCGAAACCAATAACTGGAATGGCCTAGGGGAAAATTACACATACCTTTGTAATCGGGCGAGTTTCTACTTTCAGATGCAACAGGAATTTCTCGAGTTGGTAAATCCTTTCGCGAGATATGGGAGTTTGAAGTTAAGGAATGGTTGAGGAACCATCAAAATTTTCGCAAGTCTGATACTCGAAACCAATAACTGGAATGGCCTAGGGGAAAAGTACACATACCTTTGTAATCGGGCGAGTTTCTACTTTCAGATGCAACAGGAATTTCTCGAGTTCGTCAATCCTTTCGCGAGATATGGGAGTTTGAAGTTAAGGAATGCTTGAGGAACAATCAAAATTTTCGCAAGTCTGATACTCGAAACCAATAACTGGAATGGCCTAGGGGAAAAGTACACATACCTTTGTAATCGGGCGAGTTTCTACTTTCCGATGCAACAGGAATTTCTCGAGTTCGTAAATCCTTTCGCGAGATATGGGAGTTTGAAGTTAAGGAATGGTTGAGGAACCATCAAAATTTTCGCAAGTCTGATACTCGAAACAAATAACTACAATGGCCTAGGGGAAAAATACACATACCTTTGTAGTCGGGCGAGTTTCTACTTTCAGATGCAACCGGAATTTTTCGAGTTCGTCTATCCGTTCGAGAGATATGGGAGTTTGAAGTTAAGGAATGGTTGAGAAACAATCAAAATTTTCGCAAGCCTGATACTCGAAACCAATAACTACTATGGCCTAGGGCAAAAATACACATACCGTTGTAATCGGGCGAGTTTCTGCTGTCAGATGCTACAGGAATTTCTCGAGTTCGTCAATCCGTTCGCGAAATATGGGAGTTTGAAGTTACGGAATGGTTGAGAAACCATCAAAATTTTAGTATGTCTGATACACGAAACCAATAACTACTATGTCCTAGGGCAAAAATACACATACCATGGTAATCGGGCGAGTTTCTGCTTTCAGATGCAACAGGAATTTCTCGAGTTCGTCAATCCTTTCGCGAGATATGGGAGTTTGAAGTTAAGGAATGGTTGAGGAACCATCAAAATTTTCGCAATTCTGATACTCGAAACCAATAACTACAAAGGCCTAGGGGAAAAATACACATACCTTTGTAGTCGGGCGAGTTTCTACTTTCAGATGCAACCGGAATTTTTCGAGTTCGTCTATGCGTTCGAGAGATATGGGAGTTTGAAGTTAAGGAATGGTTGAGAAACAATCAAAATTTTCGCAAGCCTGATACTCGAAACCAATAACTACAAAGGCCTAGGGGAAAAATACACATACCTTTGTAGTCGGGCGAGTTTCTACTTTCAGATGCAACCGGAATTTTTCGAGTTCGTCAATCCGTTCGCGAGATATGAGAGTTTGAAGTTATGGTATGGTTGAGAAACCATCAAAATTTCGCAAGTCTGATACTCGAAACCAATAACTACTATGGCCTAGGGCAAAAATACACATACCGTTGTAATCGGGCGAGTTTCTGCTGTCAGATGCAACAGGAATTTCTCGAGTTCGTCAATCCGTTCGCGAAATAGGGGAGTTTGAAGTTACGGAATGGTTGAGAAACAATCAAAATTTTCGCAAGTCTGATACTCGAAACAAGTAACTACAATGGCCTAGGGGAAAAATACACATAGCGTTGTAATCGGGAGAGTTTCTACTTTCAGATGCAACAGGAATTTCTCGAGCTCGTCAATCCTTTCGCGAGATATGGGAGTTTGAAGTTAAGGAATGGTTGAGGAACCATCAAAATTTTCGCAAGTCTGATACTCGAAACCAATAACTGGAATGGCCTAGGGGAAAAGTACACATACCTTTGTATTTGGGCGAGTTTCTGCTTTCAGATGCAACAGGAATTTCTCGAGTTCGTCAATCCTTTCGCGAGATATGGGAGTTTGAAGTTACGGAATGGTTGAGAAACCATCAAAATTTTCGCAATTCTGATGCTAGAAACGAAAAACTGGAATGGCCTAGGGGAAAAGTACACACACCATAGTAATCGGGCGAGTTTCTACTTTCAGACGCAACAGGAATTTCTCGAGCTCGTCAATCCTTTCGCGAGATATGGGAGTTTGAAGTTAAGGAATGGTTGAGGAACCATCAAAATTTTCGCAAGTCTGATACTCGAAACCAATAACTGGAATGGCCTAGGGGAAAAGTACACATACCTTTGTATTTGGGCGAGTTTCTGCTTTCAGATGCAACAGGAATTTCTCGAGTTCGTCAATCCTTTCGCGAGATATGGGAGTTTGAAGTTACGGAATGGTTGAGAAACAATCAAAATTTTCGCAAGTCTGATACTCGAAACCAATAACTACAAAGGCCTAGTGGAAAAATACACATACCTTTGTAATCGGGCGAGTTTCTACTTTCAGATGCAACCGGAATTTTTAGAGTTCGTCTATCCGTTCGAGAGATATGGGAGTTTGAAGTTAAGGAATGGTTGAGAAGCAATCAAAATTTTCGCAAGTCTGATACTCGAAACAAATAACTACAATGGCCTAGGGCAAAAATACACATACCGTTGTAATCGGGGGAGTTTCTGCTGTCAGATGCTACAGGAATTTCTCGAGTTCGTCTATCCGTTCGAGAGATATGGGAGTTTGAAGTTAAGGAATGGTTGAGAAACAATCAAAATTTTCGCAAGCCTGATACTCGAAACCAATAACTACAAAGGCCTAGGGGAAAAATACACATACCTTTGTAGTCGGGCGAGTTTCTACTTTCAGATGCAACCGGAATTTTTCGAGTTCGTCAATCCGTTCGCGAGATATGAGAGTTTGAAGTTAAGGTATGGTTGAGAAACCATCAAAATTTTCGCAATTCTGATGCTAGAAACGAAAAACTGGAATGGCCTAGGGGAAAAGTACACACACCATAGTAATCGGGCGAGTTTCTACTTTCAGACGCAACAGGAATTTCTCGAGTTCGTCAATCCTTTCGCGAGATATGGGAGTTTGAAGTTAAGGAATGGTTGAGGAACCACAAAAATTTTCGCAAGTCTGAAACTCGAAACCAATAACTACAAAGGCCTAGGGGAAAAATACACATACCTTTGTTATCGGGAGAGTCTCTACTTTCAGATGCAACCGGATTTTTCGTGTTCGTCTATCCGTTCGAGAGATATGGGAGTTTGAAGTTAAGGAATGGTTGAGAAACAGTCAAAATTTTCGCAAGTCTGATACTCGAAACCAATAACTACAAAGCCCTACGGAAAAATACACATACCTTTGTAATCGGGCGAGTTTCTACTTTCAGATGCAACCGGAATTTTTCGAGTTCGTCTATCCGTTCGAGAGATATGGGAGTTTGAAGTTAAGGAATGGTTGAGAAACAATCAAAATTTTCGCAAATCTGATACTCGAAAACAATAACAACAAATGCCTAGGGGAAAAATACGCATACCTTGGTAATCGGGCGAGTTTCTACTTTCAGATGCAACAGGAATTTCTCGAGTTCGTCAATCCGTTCGCGAGATATGGGAGTTTGAAGTTAAGGTATGGTTGAGAAACCATCAAAATTTCGCAAGTCTGATACTCGAAACCAATAACTACTATGGCCTAGGGCAAAAATACACATACCGTTGTAATCGGGCGAGTTTCTGCTGTCAGATGCAACAGGAATTTCTCGAGTTCGTCAATCCGTTCGCGAAATAGGGGAGTTTGAAGTTACGGAATGGTTGAGAAACCATCAAAATTTTAGTAAGTCTGATACACGAAACCAATAACTACTATGTCGCAGGGCAAAGATACACATACCTTTGTAGTCGGGCGAGTTTCTACTTTCAGATGCAACCGGAATTTTTCGATTTCGTCTATCCGTTCGAGAGATATGGAAGCTTGAAGTTACGGAATGGTTGAGAAACAATCAAAATTTTCGCAATTCTGATACTCGAAACCAATAACTACAAAGGCCTAGGGGAAAAATACACATACCTTTGTAATCGGGCGAGTTTCTACTTTCAGATGCAACCGGAATTTTTCGAGTTCGTCTATCCGTTCGAGAGATATGGGAGTTTGAAGTTAAGGAATGGTTGAGAAACAATCAAAATTTTCGCAAGTCTGATACTCGAAAACAATAACTACACGGGCCTAGGGGAAAAATACTCATTCCTTTGTAATCGGGCGAGTTTCTACTTTCAGATACAACGGGAATTTTTCGAGTTCGTCAATCCTTTCGCGAGATATGGGAGTTTGAAGTTAAGGAATGCTTGAGGAACAATCAAAATTTTCGCAAGTCTGATACTCGAAACCAATAACTGGAATGGCCTAGGGGAAAATTACACATACCTTTGTAATCGGGCGAGTTTCTACTTTCAGATGCAACAGATATTTCTCGAGTTCGTAAATCCTTTCCCGAGATATGGGAGTTTGAAGTTAAGGAATGGTTGAGGAACCATCAAAATTTTCGCAAGTCTGATACTCGAAACCAATAACTGGAATGGCTGAGGGGAAAAGTACACATACCTTTGTAATCGGGCGAGTTTCTACTTTCAGATGCAACAGGAATTTCTCGAGTTCGTCAATCCTTTTGCGAGATATGGGAGTTTGAAGTTAAGGAATGCTTGAGGAACAATCAAAATTTTCGCAAGTCTGATACTCGAAACCAATAACTGGAATGGCCTAGGGGAAAAGTACACATACCTTTGTAATCGGGCGAGTTTCTAGTTTCAGATGCAACAGGAATTTCTCGAGTTCGTAAATCCTTTCGCGAGATATGGGAGTTTGAAGTTAAGGAATGGTTGAGGAACCATCAAAATTTTCGCAAGTCTGATACTCGAAACAAATAACTACAATGGCCTAGGGGAAAAATACACATACCTTTGTAGTCGGGCGAGTTTCTACTTTCAGATGCAACCGGAATTTTTCGAGTTCGTCTATCCGTTCGAGAGATATGGGAGTTTGAAGTTAAGGAATGGTTGAGAAACAATCAAAATTTTCGCAAGCCTGATACTCGAAACCAATAACTACACGGGCCTAGGGGAAAAATACACATACCTTTGTAATCGGGCGAGTTTCTACTTTCAGATACAACCGGAATTTTTCGAGTTCGTCTATCCGTTCGAGAGATATGGGAGTTTGAAGTTAAGGTATGGTTGAGAAACCATCAAAATTTCGCAAGTCTGATACTCGAAACCAATAACTACAAAGGCCTAGGGGAAAAATACACATACCTTTGTAGTCGGGCGAGTTTCTACTTTCAGATGCAACCGGAATTTTTCGAGTTCGTCTATGCGTTCGAGAGATATGGGAGTTTGAAGTTAAGGAATGGTTGAGAAACAATCAAAATTTTCGCAAGCCTGATACTCGAAACCAATAACTACAAAGGCCTAGGGGAAAAATACACATACCTTTGTAGTCGGGCGAGTTTCTACTTTCAGATGCAACCGGAATTTTTCGAGTTCGTCAATCCGTTCGCGAGATATGAGCGTTTGAAGTTAAGGTATGGTTGAGAAACCATCAAAATTTTCGCAATTCTGATGCTAGAAACGAAAAACTGGAATGGCCTAGGGGAAAAGTACACACACCATAGTAATCGGGCGAGTTTCTACTTTCAGACGCAACAGGAATTTCTCGAGTTCGTCAATCCTTTCGCGAGATATGGGAGTTTGAAGTTAAGGAATGGTTGAGGAACCATCAAAATTTTCGCAAGTCTGAAACTCGAAACCAATAACTACAAAGGCCTAGGGGAAAAATACACATACCTTTGTTATCGGGAGAGTTTCTACTTTCAGATGCAACCGGATTTTTCGTGTTCGTCTATCCGTTCGAGAGATATGGGAGTTTGAAGTTAAGGTATGTTTGAGAAACCATCAAAATTTCGCAAGTCTGATACTCGAAACCAATAACTACAAAGGCCTAGAGGAAAAATACACATACCTTTGTAATCGGGCGAGTTTCTACTTTCAGATGCAACAGGAATTTCTCGAGTTCGTCAATCCGTTCGCGAGATATGGGAGTTTGAAGTTAAGGTATGTTTGAGAAACCATCAAAATTTCGCAAGTCTGATACTCGAAACCAATAACTACTATGGCCTAGGGCAAAAATACACATACCGTTGTAATCGGGCGAGTTTCTGCTGTCAGATGCAACAGGAATTTCTCGAGTTCGTCAATCCGTTCGCGAAATAGGGGAGTTTGAAGTTACGGAATGGTTGAGAAACCATCAAAATTTTAGTAAGTCTGATACACGAAACCAATAACTACTATGTCGTAGGGCAAAGATACACATACCTTTGTAGTCGGGCGAGTTTCTACTTTCAGATGCAACCGGAATTTTTCGATTTCGTCTATCCGTTCGAGAGATATGGCAGCTTGAAGTTACGGAATGGTTGAGAAACAATCAAAATTTTCGCAAGTCTGATACTCGAAACCAGTAACTACAAAGGCCTAGGGGAAAAATACACATACCTTTGTTATCGGGCGAGTTTCTACTTTCAGATGCAACAGGAATTTCTCGAGTTCGTCAATCCGTTCGCGAGATATGGGAGTTTGAAGTTAAGGAATGGTTGAGGAACCATCAAAATTTTCGCAAGTCTGAAACACGAAACCAATAACTACAAAGGCCTAGGGGAAAAATACACATACCTTTGTAATCGGGCGAGTTTCTACTTTCAGATGCAACCGGAATTTTTCGAGTTCGTCTATCCGTTCGAGAGATATGGGAGTTTGAAGTTAAGGAATGGTTGAGAAACAATCAAAATTTTCGCAAGTCTAATACTCGAAACCAATAACTACAAAGGCCTAGGGGAAAAATACACATACCTTTGTTATCGGGAGAGTTTCTACTTTCAGATGCAACAGGAATTTCTCGAGTTCGTCAATCCGTTCGCTTGATATGAGAGTTTGAAGTTAAGGAATGGTTGAGAAACCATCACAATTTTCGCAAGTCTGATACTCGAAACAAATAACTACAATGGCCTAGGGGAAAAATACACATAGCGTTGTAATCGGGAGAGTTTCTACTTTCAGATGCAACAGAAATTTTTCGGATTCGGCAATCCGTTCGCGAAATATGGCAGCTTGAAGTTAAGGAATGTTTGAGAAACCATCAAAATTTTCGCAATTCTGATGCTAGAAACGAAAAACTGGAATGGCGTAGGGAAAAAGTACACACACCATAGTAATCAGGCGAGTTTCTACTTTCAGACGCAACAGGAATTTCTCGAGTTCGTCAATCCGTTCGCGAGATATGGGAGTTTAAAGTTAAGGTATGGTTGAGAAACCATAAAAATTTCGCAAGTCTGATACTCGAAACCAATAACTACTATGGCCTAGGGCAAAAATACACATACCGTTGTAATCGGGCGAGTTTCTGCTGTCAGATGCAACAGGAATTTCTCGAGTTCGTCAATCCGTTCGCGAGATATGAGAGTTTGAAGTTAATGTATGGTTGAGAAACCATCAAAATTTTCGCAATTCTGATGCTAGAAACGGAAAACTGGAATGGCCTAGGGGAAAAGTACACACACCATAGTAATCGGGCGAGTTTCTACTTTCAGACGCAACAGGTATTTCTCGAGTTCGTTAATCCTTCCGCGAGATATGGGAGTTTGAAGTTAAGGAATGGTTGAGGAACCATCATAATTTTCGCAAGTCTGATACTCGAAACCAATAACTACAAAGGCCTAGGGGAAAAATACACACACCTTTGTAGTCGGGCGAGTTTCTACTTTCAGATGCAACAGAAATTTTTCGGATTCGGCAATCCGTTCGCGAAATATGGCAGCTTGAAGTTACGGAATGGTTGAGGAACCATCAAAATTTTCGCAAGTCTGATACTCGAAACAAATAACTACAATGGCCTAGGGGAAAAATACACATACCTTTGTAGTCGGGCGAGTTTCTACTTTCAGATGCAACCGGAATTTTTCGAGTTCGTCTATCCGTTCGAGAGATATGGGAGTTTGAAGTTAAGGAATGGTTGAGAAACAATCAAAATTTTCGCAAGCCTGATACTCGAAACCAATAACTACAAAGGCCTAGGGGAAAAATACACATACCTTTGTAGTCGGGCGAGTTTCTACTTTCAGATGCAACCGGAATTTTTCGAGTTCGTCAATCCGTTCGCGAGATATGAGCGTTTGAAGTTAAGGTATGGTTGAGAAACCATCAAAATTTTCGCAATTCTGATGCTAGAAACGAAAAACTGGAATGGCCTAGGGGAAAAGTACACACACCATAGTAATCGGGCGAGTTTCTACTTTCAGACGCAACAGGAATTTCTCGAGTTCGTCAATCCTTTCGCGAGATATGGGAGTTTGAAGTTAAGGAATGGTTGAGGAACCATCAAAATTTTCGCAAGTCTGAAACTCGAAACCAATAACTACAAAGGCCTAGGGGAAAAATACACATACCTTTGTTATCGGGAGAGTTTCTACTTTCAGATGCAACCGGATTTTTCGTGTTCGTCTATCCGTTCGAGAGATATGGGAGTTTGAAGTTAAGGTATGTTTGAGAAACCATCAAAATTTCGCAAGTCTGATACTCGAAACCAATAACTACAAAGGCCTAGAGGAAAAATACACATACCTTTGTAATCGGGCGAGTTTCTACTTTCAGATGCAACAGGAATTTCTCGAGTTCGTCAATCCGTTCGCGAGATATGGGAGTTTGAAGTTAAGGTATGTTTGAGAAACCATCAAAATTTCGCAAGTCTGATACTCGAAACCAATAACTACTATGGCCTAGGGCAAAAATACACATACCGTTGTAATCGGGCGAGTTTCTGCTGTCAGATGCAACAGGAATTTCTCGAGTTCGTCAATCCGTTCGCGAAATAGGGGAGTTTGAAGTTACGGAATGGTTGAGAAACCATCAAAATTTTAGTAAGTCTGATACACGAAACCAATAACTACTATGTCGTAGGGCAAAGATACACATATCTTTGTAGTCGGGCGAGTTTCTACTTTCAGATGCAACCGGAATTTTTCGATTTCGTCTATCCGTTCGAGAGATATGGCAGCTTGAAGTTACGGAATGGTTGAGAAACAATCAAAATTTTCCCAATTCTGATAGTCGAAACCAATAACTACAAAGGCCTAGGGGAAAAATACACATACCTTTGTATTTGGGCGAGTTTCTGCTTTCAGATGCAACAGGAATTTCTCGAGTTCGTCAATCCTTTCGCGAGATATGGGAGTTTGAAGTTACGGAATGGTTGAGAAACCATCAAAATTTTAGTAAGTCTGATACACGAAACCAATAACTACTATGTCGTAGGGCAAAGATACACATACCTTTGTAATCGGGCGAGTTTCTACTTTCAGATACAACCGGAATTTTTCGAGTTCGTCTATCCGTTCGAGAGATATGGGAGTTTGAAGTTAAGGAATGGTTGAGAAACAATCAAAATTTTCGCAAGTCTGATACTCGAAACAAGTAACTACAATGGCCTAGGGGAAAAATACACATAGCGTTGTAATCGGGAGAGTTTCTACTTTCAGATACAACCGGAATTTTTCGAGTTCGTCTATCCGTTCGAGAGATATGGGAGTTTGAAGTTAAGGAATGGTTGAGAAACAATCAAAATTTTCGCAAGTCTGATACTCGAAACAAGTAACTACAATGGCCTAGGGGAAAAATACACATAGCGTTGTAATCGGGAGAGTTTCTACTTTCAGATGCAACAGGAATTTCTGGAGCTCGTCAATCCTTTCGCGAGATATGGGAGTTTGAAGTTAAGGAATGGTTGAGGAACCATCAAAATTTTCGCAAGTCTGATACTCGAAACCAATAACTGGAATGGCCTAGGGGAAAAGTACACATACCTTTGTATTTGGGCGAGTTTCTGCTTTTAGATGCAACAGGAATTCCTCGAGTTCGTCAATCCTTTCGCGAGATATGGGAGTTTGAAGTTACGGAATGGTTGAGAAACCATCAAAATTTTAGTAAGTCTGATACACGAAACCAATAACTACTATGTCGTAGGGCAAAGATACACATACCTTTGTAGTCGGGCGAGTTTCTACTTTCAGATGCAACCGGAATTTTTCGATTTCGTCTATCCGTTCGAGAGATATGGCAGCTTGAAGTTACGGAATGGTTGAGAAACAATCAAAATTTTCGCAATTCTGATACTCGAAACCAATAACTACAAAGGCCTAGGGGAAAAATACACATACCTTTGTAGTCGGGCGAGTTTCTACTTTCAGATGCAACCGGAATTTTTCGAGTTCGTCTATCCGTTCGAGAGATATGGCAGCTTGAAATTACGGAATGGTTGAGGAACCATCAAAATTTTCGCAAGTCTGATACTCGAAACCAGTAACTACAAAGGCCTAGGGGAAAAATACACATACCTTTGTTATCGGGCGAGTTTCTACTTTCAGATGCAACAGGAATTTCTCGAGTTCGTCAATCCGTTCGCGAGATATGGGAGTTTGAAGTTAAGGAATGGTTGAGGAACCATCAAAATTTTCGCAAGTCTGAAACACGAAACCAATAACTACAAAGGCCTAGGGGAAAAATACACATACCTTTGTAATCGGGCGAGTTTCTACTTTCAGATGCAACCGGAATTTTTCGAGTTCGTCTATCCGTTCGAGAGATATGGGAGTTTGAAGTTAAGGAATGGTTGAGAAACAATCAAAATTTTCGCAAGTCTAATACTCGAAACCAATAACTACAAAGGCCTAGGGGAAAAATACACATACCTTTGTTATCGGGAGAGTTTCTACTTTCAGATGCAACAGGAATTTCTCGAGTTCGTCAATCCGTTCGCTTGATATGAGAGTTTGAAGTTAAGGAATGGTTGAGAAACCATCACAATTTTCGCAAGTCTGATACTCGAAACAAATAACTACAATGGCCTAGGGGAAAAATACACATAGCGTTGTAATCGGGAGAGTTTCTACTTTCAGATGCAACAGAAATTTTTCGGATTCGGCAATCCGTTCGCGAAATATGGCAGCTTGAAGTTAAGGAATGTTTGAGAAACCATCAAAATTTTCGCAATTCTGATGCTAGAAACGAAAAACTGGAATGGCGTAGGGAAAAAGTACACACACCATAGTAATCAGGCGAGTTTCTACTTTCAGACGCAACAGGAATTTCTCGAGTTCGTCAATCCGTTCGCGAGATATGGGAGTTTAAAGTTAAGGTATGGTTGAGAAACCATAAAAATTTCGCAAGTCTGATACTCGAAACCAATAACTACTATGGCCTAGGGCAAAAATACACATACCGTTGTAATCGGGCGAGTTTCTGCTGTCAGATGCAACAGGAATTTCTCGAGTTCGTCAATCCGTTCGCGAGATATGAGAGTTTGAAGTTAATGTATGGTTGAGAAACCATCAAAATTTTCGCAATTCTGATGCTAGAAACGGAAAACTGGAATGGCCTAGGGGAAAAGTACACACACCATAGTAATCGGGCGAGTTTCTACTTTCAGACGCAACAGGTATTTCTCGAGTTCGTTAATCCTTCCGCGAGATATGGGAGTTTGAAGTTAAGGAATGGTTGAGGAACCATCATAATTTTCGCAAGTCTGATACTCGAAACCAATAACTACAAAGGCCTAGGGGAAAAATACACACACCTTTGTAGTCGGGCGAGTTTCTACTTTCAGATGCAACAGAAATTTTTCGGATTCGGCAATCCGTTCGCGAAATATGGCAGCTTGAAGTTACGGAATGGTTGAGGAACCATAAAAATTTTCGCAAGTCTGATACTCGAAACAAATAACTACAATGGCCTAGGGGAAAAATACACATACCTTTGTAGTCGGGCGAGTTTCTACTTTCAGATGCAACCGGAATTTTTCGAGTTCGTCTATCCGTTCGAGAGATATGGGAGTTTGAAGTTACGGAATGGTTGAGAAACAATCAAAATTTTCGCAAGCCTGATACTCGAAACCAATAACTACACGGGCCTAGGGGAAAAATACACATACCTTTGTAATCGGGCGAGTTTCTACTTTCAGATACAACCGGAATTTTTCGAGTTCGTCTATCCGTTCGAGAGATATGGGAGTTTGAAGTTAAGGTATGGTTGAGAAACCATCAAAATTTCGCAAGTCTGATACTCGAAACCAATAACTACAAAGGCCTAGGGGAAAAATACACATACCTTTGTAGTCGGGCGAGTTTCTACTTTCAGATGCAACCGGAATTTTTCGAGTTCGTCTATGCGTTCGAGAGATATGGGAGTTTGAAGTTAAGGAATGGTTGAGAAACAATCAAAATTTTCGCAAGCCTGATACTCGAAACCAATAACTACAAAGGCCTAGGGGAAAAATACACACACCTTTGTAGTCGGGCGAGTTTCTACTTTCAGATGCAACCGGAATTTTTCGAGTTCGTCAATCCGTTCGCGAGATATGAGCGTTTGAAGTTAAGGTATGGTTGAGAAACCATCAAAATTTTCGCAATTCTGATGCTAGAAACGAAAAACTGGAATGGCCTAGGGGAAAAGTACACACACCATAGTAATCGGGCGAGTTTCTACTTTCAGACGCAACAGGAATTTCTCGAGTTCGTCAATCCTTTCGCGAGATATGGGAGTTTGAAGTTAAGGAATGGTTGAGGAACCATCAAAATTTTCGCAAGTCTGATACTCGAAACCAATAACTACAAAGGCCTAGGGGAAAAATACACATACCTTTGTAGTCGGGCGAGTTTCTACTTTCAGATGCAACCGGAATTTTTCGAGTTCGTCTATCCGTTCGAGAGATATGGCAGCTTGAAATTACGGAATGGTTGAGGAACCATCAAAATTTTCGCAAGTCTGATACTCGAAACCAGTAACTACAAAGGCCTAGGGGAAAAATACACATACCTTTGTTATCGGGCGAGTTTCTACTTTCAGATGCAACAGGAATTTCTCGAGTTCGTCAATCCGTTCGCGAGATATGGGAGTTTGAAGTTAAGGAATGGTTGAGGAACCATCAAAATTTTCGCAAGTCTGAAACACGAAACCAATAACTACAAAGGCCTAGGGGAAAAATACACATACCTTTGTAATCGGGCGAGTTTCTACTTTCAGATGCAACCGGAATTTTTCGAGTTCGTCTATCCGTTCGAGAGATATGGGAGTTTGAAGTTAAGGAATGGTTGAGAAACAATCAAAATTTTCGCAAGTCTAATACTCGAAACCAATAACTACAAAGGCCTAGGGGAAAAATACACATACCTTTGTTATCGGGAGAGTTTCTACTTTCAGATGCAACAGGAACTTCTCGAGTTCGTCAATCCGTTCGCTTGATATGAGAGTTTGAAGTTAAGGAATGGTTGAGAAACCATCACAGTTTTCGCAAGTCTGATACTCGAAACAAATAACTACAATGGCCTAGGGGAAAAATACACATAGCGTTGTAATCGGGAGAGTTCCTACTTTCAGATGCAACAGAAATTTTTCGGATTCGGCAATCCGTTCGCGAAATATGGCAGCTTGAAGTTAAGGAATGTTTGAGAAACCAACAAAATTTTCGCAATTCTGATGCTAGAAACGAAAAACTGGAATGGCGTAGGGAAAAAGTACACACACCATAGTAATCAGGCGAGTTTCTACTTTCAGACGCAACAGGAATTTCTCGAGTTCGTCAATCCGTTCGCGAGATATGGGAGTTTAAAGTTAAGGTATGGTTGAGAAACCATAAAAATTTCGCAAGTCTGATACTCGAAACCAATAACTACTATGGCCTAGGGCAAAAATACACATACCGTTGTAATCGGGCGAGTTTCTGCTGTCAGATGCAACAGGAATTTCTCGAGTTCGTCAATCCGTTCGCGAGATATGAGAGTTTGAAGTTAATGTATGGTTGAGAAACCATCAAAATTTTCGCAATTCTGATGCTAGAAACGGAAAACTGGAATGGCCTAGGGGAAAAGTACACACACCATAGTAATCGGGCGAGTTTCTACTTTCAGACGCAACAGGTATTTCCCGAGTTCGTTAATCCTTCCGCGAGATATGGGAGTTTGAAGTTAAGGAATGGTTGAGGAACCATCAAAATTTTCGCAAGTCTGAAACTCGAAACCAATAACTACAAAGGCCTGGGGGAAAAATACACATACCTTTGTAATCGGGCGAGTTTCTACTTTCAGATGCAACCGGAATTTTTCGAGTTCGTCTATCCGTTCGAGAGATATGGAAGTTTGAAGGTAAGGAATGGTTGAGAAACAATCAAAATTTTCGCAAGTCTGATACTCGAAACAAATAACTACAATGGCCTAGGGGAAAAATACACATAGCGTTGTAATCGGGAGAGATTCTACTTTCAGATGCAACAGAAATTTTTCGGATTCGGCAATCCATTCGCGAAATATGGCAGCTTGAAGTTACGGAATGGTTGAGGAACCATCAAAATTTTCGCAAGTCTGATACTCGAAACCAATAACTACAAAGGCCTAGGGTAAGAATACACATACCTTTGTAATCGGGCGAGCTTCTACTTTCAGATGCGACAGGAATTTCTCGAGTTCGTCAATCCTTTCGCGAGAAATGGGAGTTTGAAGTTAAGGAATGGTTGAGAAACCATCACAATTTTCGCAAGTCTGATACTCGAAACAAATAACTATAATACAATGGCCTAGGGGAAAAATACACATAGCGTTGTAATCGGGCGAGCTTCTACTTTCAGATGCGACAGGAATTTCTCGAGTTCGTCAATCCTTTAGCGAGATATGGGAGTTTGAAGTTAAGGAATGGTTGAGGAACCATCAAAATTTTCGCAAGTCTGAAACACGAAACCAATAACTACAAAGGCCTAGGGGAAAAATACACATACCTTTGTAATCGGGCGAGTTTCTACTTTCAGATGCACCCGGAATTTTTCGAGTTCGTCTATCCGTTCGAGAGATATGGGAGTTTGAAGATAAGGAATGGTTGAGAAACAATCAAAATTTTCGCAAGTCTAATACTCGAAACCAATAACTACAAAGGCCTAGGGGAAAAATACACATACCTTTGTTATCGGGCGAGTTTCTACTTTCAGATGCAACAGGAATTTCTCGAGTTCGTCAATCCGTTCGCGAGATATGAGAGTTTGAAGTTAAGGAATGGTTGAGAAACCATCACAATTTTCGCAAGTCTGATACTCGAAACAAATAACTACAATGGCCTAGGGGAAAAATACACATAGCGTTGTAATCGGGAGAGTTTCTACTTTCAGATGCAACAGAAATTTTTCGGATTCGGCAATCCGTTCGCGAAATATGGCAGCTTGAAGTTAAGGAATGATTGAGAAACCATCAAAATTTTCGCAATTCTGATGCTAGAAACGAAAAACTGGAATGGCCTAGGGGAAAAGTACACACACTATAGTAATCGGGCGAGTTTCTACTTTCAGACGCAACAGGAATTTCTCGAGTTCGTCAATCCGTTCGCGAGATATGGGAGTTTAAAGTTAAGGTATGGTTGAGAAAACATCAAAATTTTCGCAATTCTGATGCTAGAAACGAAAAACTGGAATGACCTAGGGGAAAAGTACACACACCATAGTAATCGGGCGAGTTTCTACTTTCAGACGCAACAGGAATTTTTCGAGTTCGTCAATCCTTTCGCGAGATATGGGAGTTTGAAGTTAAGGAATGGTTGAGGAACCATCAAAATTTTCGCAAGTCTGAAACTCGAAACAAATAACTACAATGGGCTAGGGGAAAAATACACATAGCGTTGTAATCGGGAGAGATTCTACTTTCAGATGCAACAGAAATTTTTCGGATTCGGCAATCCGTTCGCGAAATATGGCAGCTTGAAGTTACGGAATGGTTGAGGAACCATCAAAATTTTCGCAAGTCTGATACTCGAAACCAATAACTACAAAGGCCTAGGGGAAAAATACACATACCTTTGTAATCGGGCGAGCTTCTACTTTCAGATGCGACAGGAATTTCTCGAGTTCGTAAATCCTTTCGCGAGATATGGGAGTTTGAAGTTAAGGAATGGTTGAGGAACCATCAAAATTTTCGCAAGTCTGATACTCGAAACCAATAACTGGAATGGCCTAGGGGAAAAGTACACATACCTTTGTATTTGGGCGAGTTTCTGCTTTCAGATGCAACAGGAATTTCTCGAGTTCGTCAATCCTTTCGCGAGATATGGGAGTTTGAAGTTACGGAATGGTTGAGAAACCATCAAAATTTTAGTAAGTCTGATACACGAAACCAATAACTACTATGTCGTACGGCAAAGATACACATACCTTTGTAATCGGGCGAGTTTCTACTTTCAGATACAACCGGAATTTTTCGAGTTCGTCTATCCGTTCGAGAGATATGGGAGTTTGAAGTTAAGGAATGGTTGAGAAACAATCAAAATTTTCGCAAGTCTGATACTCGAAACAAGTAACTACAATGGCCTAGGGGAAAAATACACATAGCGTTGTAATCGGGAGAGTTTCTACTTTCAGATACAACCGGAATTTTTCGAGTTCGTCTATCCGTTCGAGCGATATGGGAGTTTGAAGTTAAGGAATGGTTTAGAAACAATCAAAATTTTCGCAAGTCTGAAACTCGAAACCAATAACTGGAATGGCCTAGGGGAAAAGTACACATACCTTTGTATTTGGGCGAGTTTCTGCTTTCAGATGCAACAGGAATTTCTCGAGTTCGTCAATCCTTTCGCGAGATATGGGAGTTTGAAGTTACGGAATGGTTGAGAAACCATCAAAATTTTAGTAAGTCTGATACACGAAACCAATAACTACTATGTCGTAGGGCAAAGATACACATACCTTTGTAGTCGGGCGAGTTTCTACTTTCAGATGCAACCGGAATTTTTCGATTTCGTCTATCCGTTCGAGAGATATGGCAGCTTGAAGTTACGGAATGGTTGAGAAACAATCAAAATTTTCGCAATTCTGATACTCGAAACCAATAACTACAAAGGCCTAGGGGAAAAATACACATACCTTTGTAGTCGGGCGAGTTTCTACTTTCAGATGCAACCGGAATTTTTCGAGTTCGTCTATCCGTTGGAGAGATATGGGAGTTTGAAGTTAAGGAATGGTTGAGAAACAATCAAAATTTTCGCAAGTCTGATACTCGAAACAAATAACTATAATACAATGGCCTAGGGGAAAAATACACATAGCGTTGTAATCGGGGGAGTTTCTACTTTCAGATGCAACAGAAATATTTCGGATTCGGCAATCCGTTCGCGAAATATGGCAGCTTGAAATTACGGAATGGTTGAGGAACCATCAAAATTTTCGCAAGTCTGAAACACGAAACCAATAACTACAAAGGCCTAGGGGAAAAATACACATACCTTTGTAATCGGGCGAGTTTCTACTTTCAGATGCAACCGGAATTTTTCGAGTTCGTCTATCCGTTCGAGAGATATGGGAGTTTGAAGTTAAGGAATGGTTGAGAAACAATCAAAATTTTCGCAAGTCTAATACTCGAAACCAATAACTACAAAGGCCTAGGGGAAAAATTCACATACCTTTGTTATCGGGCGAGTTTCTACTTTCAGATGCAACAGGAATTTCTCGAGTTCGTCAATCCGTTCGCGAGATATGAGAGTTTGAAGTTAAGGAATGGTTGAGAAACCATCACAATTTTCGCAAGTCTGATACTCGAAACAAATAACTACAATGGCCTAGGGGAAAAATACACATAGCGTTGTAATCGGGAGAGTTTCTACTTTCAGATGCAACAGAAATTTTTCGGATTCGGCAATCCGTTCGCGAAATATGGCAGCTTGAAGTTAAGGAATGTTTGAGAAACCATCAAAATTTTCGCAATTCTGATGCTAGAAACGAAAAACTGGAATGGCGTAGGGAAAAAGTACACACACCATAGTAATCAGGCGAGTTTCTACTTTCAGACGCAACAGGAATTTCTCGAGTTCGTCAATCCGTTCGCGAGATATGGGAGTTTAAAGTTAAGGTATGGTTGAGAAACCATAAAAATTTCGCAAGTCTGATACTCGAAACCAATAACTACTATGGCCTAGGGCAAAAATACACATACCGTTGTAATCGGGCGAGTTTCTGCTGTCAGATGCAACAGGAATTTCTCGAGTTCGTCAATCCGTTCGCGATATATGAGAGTTTGAAGTTAATGTATGGTTGAGAAACCATCAAAATTTTCGCAATTCTGATGCTAGAAACGGAAAACTGGAATGGCCTAGGGGAAAAGTACACACACCATAGTAATCGGGCGAGTTTCTACTTTCAGACGCAACAGGTATTTCTCGAGTTCGTCAATCCTTCCGCGAGATATGGGAGTTTGAAGTTAAGGAATGGTTGAGGAACCATCAAAATTTTCGCAAGTCTGAAACTCGAAACCAATAACTACAAAGGCCTGGGGGAAAAATACACATACCTTTGTAATCGGGCGAGTTTCTACTTCCAGATGCAACCGGAATTTTTCGAGTTCGTCTATCCGTTCGAGAGATATGGGAGTTTGAAGGTAAGGAATGGTTGAGAAACAATCAAAATTTTCGCAAGTCTGATACTCGAAACAAATAACTACAATGGCCTAGGGGAAAAATACACATAGCGTTGTAATCGGGAGAGATTCTACTTTCAGATGCAACAGAAATTTTTCGGATTCGGCAATCCATTCGCGAAATATGGCAGCTTGAAGTTACGGAATGGTTGAGGAACCATCAAAATTTTCGCAAGTCTGATACTCGAAACCAATAACTACAAAGGCCTAGGGGAAGAATACACATACCATTGTAATCGGGCGAGCTTCTACTTTCAGATGCGACAGGAATTTCTCGAGTTCGTCAATCCTTTCGCGAGAAATGGGAGTTTGAAGTTAAGGAATGGTTGAGAAACCATCATAATTTTCGCAAGTCTGATACTCGAAACAAATAACTACAATGGCCTAGGGGAAAAATACACATACCTTTGTAATCGGGCGATCTTCTACTTTCAGATGCGACAGGAATTTCTCGAGTTCGTCAATCCTTTAGCGAGATATGGGAGTTTGAAGTTAAGGAATGGTTGAGGAACCATCAAAATTTTCGCAAGTCTGAAACACGAAACCAATAACTACAAAGGCCTAGGGCAAAAATACACATACCTTTGTAATCGGGCGAGTTTCTACTTTCAGATGCACCCGGAATTTTTCGAGTTCGTCTATCCGTTCGAGAGATATGGGAGTTTGAAGATAAGGAATGGTTGAGAAACAATCAAAATTTTCGCAAGTCTAATACTCGAAACCAATAACTACAAAGGCCTAGGGGAAAAATACACATACCTTTGTTATCGGGCGAGTTTCTACTTTCAGATGCAACAGGAATTTCTCGAGTTCGTCAATCCGTTCGCGAGATATGAGAGTTTGAAGTTAAGGAATGGTTGAGAAACCATCACAATTTTCGCAAGTCTGAAACTCGAAACAAATAACTACAATGGCCTAGGGGAAAAATACACATAGCGTTGTAATCGGGAGAGATTCTACTTTCAGATGCAACAGAAATTTTTCGGATTCGGCAATCCGTTCGCGAAATATGGCAGCTTGAAGTTACGGAATGGTTGAGGAACCATCAAAATTTTCGCAAGTCTGATACTCGAAACCAATAACTACAAAGGCCTAGGGGAAAAATACACATACCTTTGTAATCGGGCGAGCTTCTACTTTCAGATGCGACAGGAATTTCTCGAGTTCGTAAATCCTTTCGCGAGATATGGGAGTTTGAAGTTAAGGAATGGTTGAGGAACCATCAAAATTTTCGCAAGTCTGATACTCGAAACCAATAACTGGAATGGCCTAGGGGAAAAGTACACATACCTTTGTATTTGGGCGAGTTTCTGCTTTCAGATGCAACAGGAATTTCTCGAGTTCGTCAATCCTTTCGCGAGATATGGGAGTTTGAAGTTACGGAATGGTTGAGAAACCATCAAAATTTTAGTAAGTCTGATACACGAAACCAATAACTACTATGTCGTAGGGCAAAGATACACATACCTTTGTAATCGGGCGAGTTTCTACTTTCAGATACAACCGGAATTTTTCGAGTTCGTCTATCCGTTCGAGAGATATGGGAGTTTGAAGTTAAGGAATGGTTGAGAAACAATCAAAATTTTCGCAAGTCTGATACTCGAAACAAGTAACTACAATGGCCTAGGGGAAAAATACACATAGCGTTGTAATCGGGAGAGTTTCTACTTTCAGATACAACCGGAATTTTTCGAGTTCGTCTATCCGTTCGAGCGATATGGGAGTTTGAAGTTAAGGAATGGTTTAGAAACAATCAAAATTTTCGCAAGTCTGAAACTCGAAACCAATAACTGGAATGGCCTAGGGGAAAAGTACACATACCTTTGTATTTGGGCGAGTTTCTGCTTTCAGATGCAACAGGAATTTCTCGAGTTCGTCAATCCTTTCGCGAGATATGGGAGTTTGAAGTTACGGAATGGTTGAGAAACCATCAAAATTTTAGTAAGTCTGATACACGAAACCAATAACTACTATGTCGTAGGGCAAAGATACACATACCTTTGTAGTCGGGCGAGTTTCTACTTTCAGATGCAACCGGAATTTTTCGATTTCGTCTATCCGTTCGAGAGATATGGCAGCTTGAAGTTACGGAATGGTTGAGAAACAATCAAAATTTTCGCAATTCTGATACTCGAAACCAATAACTACAAAGGCCTAGGGGAAAAATACACATACCTTTGTAGTCGGGCGAGTTTCTACTTTCAGATGCAACCGGAATTTTTCGAGTTCGTCTATCCGTTGGAGAGATATGGGAGTTTGAAGTTAAGGAATGGTTGAGAAACAATCAAAATTTTCGCAAGTCTGATACTCGAAACAAATAACTATAATACAATGGCCTAGGGGAAAAATACACATAGCGTTGTAATCGGGGGAGTTTCTACTTTCAGATGCAACAGAAATATTTCGGATTCGGCAATCCGTTCGCGAAATATGGCAGCTTGAAATTACGGAATGGTTGAGGAACCATCAAAATTTTCGCAAGTCTGAAACACGAAACCAATAACTACAAAGGCCTAGGGGAAAAATACACATACCTTTGTAATCGGGCGAGTTTCTACTTTCAGATGCAACCGGAATTTTTCGAGTTCGTCTATCCGTTCGAGAGATATGGGAGTTTGAAGTTAAGGAATGGTTGAGAAACAATCAAAATTTTCGCAAGTCTAATACTCGAAACCAATAACTACAAAGGCCTAGGGGAAAAATTCACATACCTTTGTTATCGGGCGAGTTTCTACTTTCAGATGCAACAGGAATTTCTCGAGTTCGTCAATCCGTTCGCGAGATATGAGAGTTTGAAGTTAAGGAATGGTTGAGAAACCATCACAATTTTCGCAAGTCTGATACTCGAAACAAATAACTACAATGGCCTAGGGGAAAAATACACATAGCGTTGTAATCGGGAGAGTTTCTACTTTCAGATGCAACAGAAATTTTTCGGATTCGGCAATCCGTTCGCGAAATATGGCAGCTTGAAGTTAAGGAATGTTTGAGAAACCATCAAAATTTTCGCAATTCTGATGCTAGAAACGAAAAACTGGAATGGCGTAGGGAAAAAGTACACACACCATAGTAATCAGGCGAGTTTCTACTTTCAGACGCAACAGGAATTTCTCGAGTTCGTCAATCCGTTCGCGAGATATGGGAGTTTAAAGTTAAGGTATGGTTGAGAAACCATAAAAATTTCGCAAGTCTGATACTCGAAACCAATAACTACTATGGCCTAGGGCAAAAATACACATACCGTTGTAATCGGGCGAGTTTCTGCTGTCAGATGCAACAGGAATTTCTCGAGTTCGTCAATCCGTTCGCGATATATGAGAGTTTGAAGTTAATGTATGGTTGAGAAACCATCAAAATTTTCGCAATTCTGATGCTAGAAACGGAAAACTGGAATGGCCTAGGGGAAAAGTACACACACCATAGTAATCGGGCGAGTTTCTACTTTCAGACGCAACAGGTATTTCTCGAGTTCGTCAATCCTTCCGCGAGATATGGGAGTTTGAAGTTAAGGAATGGTTGAGGAACCATCAAAATTTTCGCAAGTCTGAAACTCGAAACCAATAACTACAAAGGCCTGGGGGAAAAATACACATACCTTTGTAATCGGGCGAGTTTCTACTTCCAGATGCAACCGGAATTTTTCGAGTTCGTCTATCCGTTCGAGAGATATGGGAGTTTGAAGGTAAGGAATGGTTGAGAAACAATCAAAATTTTCGCAAGTCTGATACTCGAAACAAATAACTACAATGGCCTAGGGGAAAAATACACATAGCGTTGTAATCGGGAGAGATTCTACTTTCAGATGCAACAGAAATTTTTCGGATTCGGCAATCCATTCGCGAAATATGGCAGCTTGAAGTTACGGAATGGTTGAGGAACCATCAAAATTTTCGCAAGTCTGATACTCGAAACCAATAACTACAAAGGCCTAGGGGAAGAATACACATACCATTGTAATCGGGCGAGCTTCTACTTTCAGATGCGACAGGAATTTCTCGAGTTCGTCAATCCTTTCGCGAGAAATGGGAGTTTGAAGTTAAGGAATGGTTGAGAAACCATCATAATTTTCGCAAGTCAGATACTCGAAACAAATAACTACAATGGCCTAGGGGAAAAATACACATACCTTTGTAATCGGGCGATCTTCTACTTTCAGATGCGACAGGAATTTCTCGAGTTCGTCAATCCTTTAGCGAGATATGGGAGTTTGAAGTTAAGGAATGGTTGAGGAACCATCAAAATTTTCGCAAGTCTGAAACACGAAACCAATAACTACAAAGGCCTAGGGCAAAAATACACATACCTTTGTAATCGGGCGAGTTTCTACTTTCAGATGCACCCGGAATTTTTCGAGTTCGTCTATCCGTTCGAGAGATATGGGAGTTTGAAGATAAGGAATGGTTGAGAAACAATCAAAATTTTCGCAAGTCTAATACTCGAAACCAATAACTACAAAGGCCTAGGGGAAAAATACACATACCTTTGTTATCGGGCGAGTTTCTACTTTCAGATGCAACAGGAATTTCTCGAGTTCGTCAATCCGTTCGCGAGATATGAGAGTTTGAAGTTAAGGAATGGTTGAGAAACCATCACAATTTTCGCAAGTCTGATACTCGAAACAAATAACTACAATGGCCTAGGGGAAAAATACACATAGCGTTGTAATCGGGAGAGTTTCTACTTTCAGATGCAACAGAAATTTTTCGGATTCGGCAATCCGTTCGCGAAATATGGCAGCTTGAAGTTAAGGAATGATTGAGAAACCATCAAAATTTTCGCAATTCTGATGCTAGAAACGAAAAACTGGAATGGCCTAGGGGAAAAGTACACACACTATAGTAATCGTGCGAGTTTCTACTTTCAGACGCAACAGGAATTTCTCGAGTTCGTCAATCCGTTCGCGAGATATGGGAGTTTAAAGTTAAGGTATGGTTGAGAAAACATCAAAATTTTCGCAATTCTGATGCTAGAAACGAAAAACTGGAATGACCTAGGGGAAAAGTACACACACCATAGTAATCGGGCGGGTTTCTACTTTCAGACGCAACAGGAATTTTTCGAGTTCGTCAATCCTTTCGCGAGATATGGGAGTTTGAAGTTAAGGAATGGTTGAGGAACCATCAAAATTTTCGCAAGTCTGAAACTCGAAACAAATAACTACAATGGGCTAGGGGAAAAATACACATAGCGTTGTAATCGGGAGAGATTCTACTTTCAGATGCAACAGAAATTTTTCGGATTCGGCAATCCGTTCGCGAAATATGGCAGCTTGATGTTACGGAATGGTTGAGGAACCATCAAAATTTTCGCAAGTCTGATACTCGAAACCAATAACTACAAAGGCCTAGGGGAAAAATACACATACCTTTGTAATCGGGAGAGCTTCTACTTTCAGATGCGACAGGAATTTCTCGAGTTCGTCAAGCCTTTCGCGAGATATGGGAGTTTGAAGTTAAGGAATTGTTGAGGAACCATCAAAATTTTCGCAAGTCAAATACTCGAAACCAATAACTACAAAGGCCTAGGAGAAAAATACACATGCCTTTGTAATCGGGCGAGATTCTACTTTCAGATGCAACAGGAATTTCTCGAGTTCGTCAATCCGTTCGCGAAATATCGGAGTTTGGAGTTAAGGGATGGTTGAGAAACCATTAAAATTTTCGCAAGTCTGATACTCGAAACCAATAACTGGAATGGCCTAGGGGAAAAGTACAAACACCATTGTAATCGGGCGAGTTTCTACTATCAGATGCAACAGGAATTTCTCGAGTTCGTCAATCCGTTCGCGAAATATCGGAGTTTGGAGTTAAGGGATGGTTGAGAAACCATTAAAATTTTCGCAAGTCTGATACTCGAAACCAATAACTGGAATGGCCTAGGGGAAAAGTACAAACACCATTGTAATCGGGCGAGTTTCTACTATCAGATGCAACTGGAATTTCTCGAGTTCGTCAATCCGTTCGCGAAATATCGGAGTTTGGAGTTAAGAGACGGTTGAGAAAACATTAAAATTTTCGCATGTCTGATACTCGAAACCAATAACTACAATGGCCTAGGGGAAAAATACACATACCGTTCTAATTGGGCGAGTTTCTGCTTTCAGATGCTTCAGGAATTTCTCAAGTTCGTCAATCCGTTCGCGAGATATCGGAGTTTGAAGTTAAGGAATGGTTGAGAAACCATCAAAATTTTCGCAAGTCTGATACTCGAAACCAGTAACTATTATGGCCTAGGGCAAAAATACACATACCGTTGTAATCGGGCGAGTTTCTGCTTTTAGATGCCACAGGCATTTCTCGAGTTCGTCAATCCGTTCGCGAGATATGGGAGTTTGAAGTTAAGGAATGGTTGAGAAACCATCAAAATTTTCGCAAGTCTGATACTCGAAACCAATAACTACTATGGCCTAGGGCAAAAATACACATACCGTTGTAATCGGGCGAGTTTCTGCTTTTAGATGCAACAGGCACTTCTCGAGATCGTCAATCCGTTCGCGAGATATGGGAGTTTGAAGTTAAGGAATGGTTGAGAAACCATTAAAATTTTCGCAATTCTGATACTAGAAAGCAATAACTGGAATGGCCTCGGGGTAAAGTACACATACTATTGTAATCGGGCGAGTTTCTACTTTCTGATGCGTCAGGAATTTCTCAAGTTCGTCAATCCGTTCGCGAAATATCGGAGTTTGGAGTTAAGAGATGGTTGAGAAACCATCAAAATTTTCGCAAGTCTGATACTCGAAACCAATAACTATAATGGCTTAGGGGAGAAATACACATACCATTGTAATCGGGCGAGTTTCAACTTTCAGATGCAACAGGAATTTCTGAAGTTCGTCAATCGGTTCGCGAGATATGGGAGAATATTTATAATTTCTATTATATATCATTTCATCTATAGTTAAATTTGACACTAATACTCTAAATGCATATTTAATATATTTTTTAATCTCTTTAGCCTCCAGAAGAATTTTATTTATACTATTTACTATATATAATAATTTACACAGAATCGGAAATAAATCTAATTATTTATTTATAATAATAATTTTTTTTTCACTTATCTTAAAAATTGGGATGTACTCTTTAAATGTTCGATTCATTTCTTTAATTTATTCATTAAATTGAATTAATCTATTCTTTGTAATAACTTTAATAAAATTAATCCCTATAATTATTATAGAACTCGTATTAAAATTTAATAATGAAATTTATTTTATTTGCCTAATTAATGTAATTATTGCCCCTATCATTTGCTTAAGTAAAAAATCAATCAAAATAATTATAGGATATTCATCTGTTATACAAACATTTATTATAGTTATTTTATTAATAATTAACAAAGATACATTTTTAAAATATTTCATTCTATATTCAATAATTTCTTCAAATTTAATTTTTATATTTAAAATAATAAAGATTAATGCTTCTTCCTAATTTAATATATTAACCTCTAATAAAAGAAAAATTATTTTATACTCAATAATTATTATGTACACAAATTTCTCACGTATAGCACTCTTTATACTGAAATGAATCGTCCTAGAAACATTAATAAATTCAAGAATAAAATTTATACTTTTAATAATTGTATATCTTTTTATAAGATTAATTACATCATGAAATTATTTAAATATATCCTTCTTATATTTTTTCCCTTCAATTAAATAAAAAATATATAACTAAATTAACCTTAATTTTCTAAACTATTATCTATTTATAACTTTTTTAATATTTATATTTATATTTATGATCTACTGGTTATATTAATTTTTAGCATAATTAATATATGTATTCATCAAATCACAAAAATTTTGGGATATTATATTTCATATCAGCTATATGACCTGGTATAATTGGTTCTTCTTTAAGGATACTAATTCGAATAGAATTAAATAGGCCAGGAACTTGAATTAATATCGACCAAATTTATAACTCAATTGTAACATCACATGCGTTTGTAATAATTTTTTTTATAGTTTTACCATTTATAATCGGAGGATTCGGAAACTGAATAATTCCCTTAATAATTGGATCCCCTGATACAGCATTTCCCCGAATAAATAATATAAGATTGTGACTAATCCCCCCTTCATTATTACTTTTAATTCTTACAGCACTATTATTCCCAGGCTCGGGAACTGGATGAACAATCTACCCTCCTTTGTCATCAAATCTTTATCACCCATCTTCATCTATAGACTTAACAATTTTTTCTTTGCATATTGCAGGTATCTCTTCAATTATAGGATCAATTAATTTTATTGTTACAATTCTTAAAATAAAAAATAATGCTTTAAAATTCGATCAAATATCCTTATTTGCTTGGTCAGTATTAATTACTACAATTTTGCTTCTTCTCTCACTACCTGTATTAGCCGGAGCTATTACTATGTTATTAACAGACCGAAATTTAAATACTTCCTCCTTTGATCCTACTGGGGGAGGGGACCCAATTTTATTTCAACATTTATTTTGATTTTTTGAGCATCCTGAAGTCTATATTTTAATTTTACCCGGGTTTGGATTAATCTCCCATATCATTTTCAATGAAAGAGGGAAAAAGGAAACTTTTGGGAACCTAGGGATAGTTTATGCAATACTCGGAATTGGATTTCTAGGATTTATTGTGTGAGCACATCACATATTCACAGTAGGCTTAGATGTAGACACACGAGCTTATTTCACTTCGGCAACTATAATCATTGCAATTCCCACAGGAATCAAAGTATTTAGATGACTAGCTACGTACTACGGGTCAAAACTTATTATTAATCCTTCTATTATTTGATAATTTGGCTTTATTTTTCTATTTACAATAGGAGGATTAACAGGAATTATATTATCAAACTCATCTATTGATATTATACTACATGATACATACTATGTTGTCTCTCACTTCCACTATGTACTGTCAATAGGAGCAGTATTTTCTATTATTGCTTCATTAATTCATTGATTCCCTTTATTCACAGGATTCACCCTAAATCAATTTTATCTTAAAACTCAATTTTACATAATATTTATTGGGGTAAGTATAACTTTTTTCCTTCAGCATTTTTTAGGAATGATAGGAATACCTCGACGTTATTCAGATTACCCGGATTCCTACTACTGTGAAAATTTATTATCATCTATTGGCTCAATAATTTCATTCAAAAGAATAATTTTACTCTTGTTTATTATATTGAAGAGATTTATAACTAAACGTCTAGCTATATTTAAATTTAATCAATCATCACTAGAATGACCCCAAAACTTTTCCCCAAAAGACCACTCATTCCTCTCTATTCCTCTAATTATTAAAAACAAATCTTAATATGACAGATTAGTGCATCAATTTAAGATTCATTTATAAAATTTAATATTTTTATTAAAAATGTCCCATTGAAAAATAATTAGTTTCCAAGACCCCAATTCGCCATATGCCGATAATTTAAATCTTTTTCACAACTTCACAATAATTATAATAATTATAATCTCTTCATTAACTCTAATAATTATATTAGATATTTTTACTAATAAATCTATCAATCGATTTTTACTTAAAAATCATCATATTGAAATTGTATGAACTTTACTCCCAATAATAATTTTAGGAGTAATTGCACTTCCTTCTTTAAAAACCCTATATTTTATTGATGGACTATGAATACCCGTATACTTAACAATCAAATCAATTGGGCACCAATGATATTGATCCTATGAATACCCAGAATTTAATAAGTTAAATTTTGACTCCTATATAGATAAAGATTTAAATAATATTTACATTTTTCGTCTCCTAGACGTAGATAATCGAATAATTATTCCATCTAATACACTAATTCGAATATTAACAACATCAAACGACGTAATTCACTCTTGAACTGTTCCGTCTTTAGGCTTAAAAATAGACTCAGTACCAGGGCGAATTAACCAAATAAATTTAATTACTAATCGACCTGGAGTATTTTTCGGACAATGTTCTGAAATCTGCGGAGCTAATCACAGATTTATGCCAATTGTTGTGGAAAGAACTAATTATTCAAGCTTTATTAATTGAATTAACAACCAAAATTAAATTTTAACCTACTCATATAATATTTAATTAAATCAAGTCATTAGATGTCTGACAATAGAATTGATTTTTTAAATCAAATTATAGTAATAAATTACTTCACTTTTCATTTTAAAACTTTAAGAATCACCTCTTTACATCGAAGCTCGATCAAAATTAATTTCTATAAGTTCTTAATCATTTGTAATGCATCAATAAGATGAACATTGTTCGATTAATATTGGGAACATGCATGAATGTTAGTAAAACTCGCGGAAATGAATAAACATTCACCGAAACTATTCGCCTTCGCACATTTTGCAATATCTTGATGTTTATTTATCATAATCATTAACAATTGTCGTAGTACCATAGTTTAAATAATTATTAACAATGCCCTAGTATAAATAAAGGCTTAAAATATCATTTCATCGAAATATTCATTGCTCGCGATGGAATTTTTCGTTGAGATCAAACTGACATTCTCAAGGTTACACGTATCGATGATCGATTCACAAGCGTTCATCGCTATGATTGTTGTATCTAGAAAAGCGATTAATTGAATTTCAGCGCTTTTAAATAAAAAATGCAACTACTACGCGTATTGTGTAAATTATAAGAATTAAGCAAATGTTAAATTGATGTATTTAATAAACAATTGTTACTTTCCCTGCTATAAAACTTTACGAAACACGTTTCACTTTGAATCTCGATCCAAATTAATTTCGGTGAGGTACTTAATCATTTTCAATGCATAAATAGGATGCACATTGTTCGATTAATATTGGGAACATACATAAATGTTAGTAACAATGGCGGAAATGAACAAACATTCACCGAAACCGTTCGCCTTCGCAGACTTCGCAATATCTTGACATTTATTTATCATAATTATTAACAACCGTCGTTGGACCGTAGATTAAACAATTTTTGACAATGTTTCGGTATAAAAAGCCATCAATTTCTTGAAATATTTGGTTAGATCGAACAAATACGATCGAAGAAGCCGTGGGATAAAATAAATGAATATTTCGCTACATATCGGAGTTACAGTTTGTATGTATGCAAATATATTCTGAACCCGCAATTACAAATCCCTGTAACGTGGTAATTACATGGGTTGCCATCTATTGGAGAAAGGGTTAAACTACACTCAAGGCGTGAAAACACCTGGCGGAGAAACGCTCAAGTTTGTCGAGGAATTGTTCTAATTTCCACAAACAGATGGCGCGACAAGTACAATATACCGACATTAGAGATAAGTATTTCCATTTGTATGATATTCCCTACCGTGCGATAAAGTAAATAAATACTTTTGTACAAACTTTTGCATGTTTCATCTTTCGAATAAATGTAAAATTAAACCTTCCACGGTAAATTTTATTCTTGAATTTATTAATGTTTCTAGGACGATTTATTTCAGTATAAAGAGTGCTATAGGTGGGAAATTTGTGTACATAATAATTATTGAGTATAAAATAATTTTTCTTTTATTAGAGGTTAATATATTAAGTAAGGAAGAAGAGTTAATCTTTATTATTTTAAATATAAAAATTAAAATTAAATAAATTATTGAATATAAAATGAAATATGTTAAAAATGTATTTTTGTTAATTATTAATAAAATAACTATAACAGATGTTTGTATAACAGATGAATATCCTATAATTATTATGATTGACTTTTTTGTTTAAGCAAAGGACAGGGGCAATAATTACATTAATTAGGCAAATAAAATAAATTTCATTATTAAATTTTAATATGAGTTCTATAATAATTATAGGGATTAATTTTATTAAAGTTATTATAAAGAATAGATTTATCAATTTAATGAATAAATTACACAAATGAATTGAACATTTAAAGAGTACATTCCAATTTTTAAGATAAGTGAAAAAAAAAATTATTATAAATAAATAATTAGATTTATTTCCGATTCTGTGTAAATTATTATATATAGTAAATAGTATAAATAACATTCCTCTGGAGGCTAAAGAGATTAAAAAAGATATTAAATATGTATTTGGAGTATTAGTGTCCAATTTAACTGTAGATGAAATGATTTATAATAGAAATTATAAATATTATAATCACTTAATCGAAACGGAGAAACGGAGAAACGGAGAAACGATGAAACGAAGCAAGAAACGGAGAAACGAAGAAAGAAACGGAGAAATGAAGAAAGAAACGAAGAAACGGAGAAAGAAACGGAGAAACGAAGAAAGAAACAGAGAAACGAACAAAGAAACGCAGAAACGAAGAATAAAACTGAGAAACGAAGAAAGAAATGAAGAAACGAAGAAAGAAACTGAGAAACGAAGAAAGAAACGGACAAACGAAGAAAGAAACGGAGAAACGAAGAACGAAACAGAGAAACGAAGAAAGAAACGCAGAAACGAAGAAAGAAACGGAGAAACGAAGAAAGAAACGGAGAAACGAACAAAGAAACGGAGAAACGGAGAAATAAATGGAGAAACAAAGAAATAAACGGAGCAACGAAGAAAGAAACGGTGAAACGAAGAAAGAAACGGAGAAACGAAGAAAGAAACGGAGAAACGGAGAAATAAATGGAGAAAAGAAGAAATAAACGGAGAAACGAACAAGGAAACGGAGAAACGAAGAAGGAAACGGAGAAACGAAGAAAGAAACGGAAAAACGAAGAAAGAAACGGAGAAACGAAGAAAGAAACGGAGATACGAACAAAGAAACGGAGAAACGAACAAAGAAACGGAGAAACGAAGAAAGACAGGGAGGAACGGAGAAATAAATGGAGGAAAGAATAAATAAACGGAGAAACGAAGAAATAAACGGAGAAACGAATAAAGAAACGGAGAAACGAAGAAAGAAACGGAGAAACGAACAAGGAAACGGAGAAATAAATGGAGACACATAGAAATAAACGGAGAAACGAACAAGGAAACGGAGAAACGAAGAAAGAAACGGACAAACGAAGAAAGAAACGGAGAAACGAACAAAGAAAAGAAGAAACGAAGAAACAAACGGAGGAATAAATGGAGAAACGAAGAAATAAACGTAGAAACGAACAAGGAAACGGAGAAACGAAGAAAGGAACGGAGAAACGAAGAAAGAAACGGAGAAACGAAGAAAGAAATGGAGAAACGAACAAAGAAACGGAGAAACGAAGAAAGAAACGGAGAAATAAATGGAGACACAAAGAAATAAACGGAGAAACGAACAAGGAAACGGAGAAACGAAGAAAGAAACGGACAAACGAATAAAGAAACGGAGAAACGAAGAACGAAACGGAGAAACGAAGAAAGAAACGGAGAAACGAACAAAGAAACGGAGAAACGAACAAAGAAGCGGAGAAACGAAGAAAGAAACGGACAAACGAAGAAAGAAACGCAGAAACGAAGAAAGAAACGGAGAAACGAACAAAGAAACGGAGAAACGAACAAAGAAACGGAGAAACGGAGAAATAAATGGAGAAACGAAGACATAAACGGAGCAACGAAGAAAGAAACGGTGAAACGAAGAAAGAAACGGAGAAACGAAGAAAGAAACGGAGAAACTAAGAAAGAAACGGAGAAACGAACAATGAAACGGAGAAACGAAGAAAGAAACGGAGAAATAAATGGAGAAAAGAAGAAATAAACGGAGAAACGAACAAGGAAACGAAGAAACGAAGAAGGAAACGGAGAAACGAAGAAAGAAACGGAGAAACGAAGAAAGAAACGGAGAAACGAAGAAAGAAACGGAGATACGAACAAAGAAACGGAGAAACGAAGAAAGAAACGGAGAAACGAACAAAGAAACGGGGAAACGAAGAAAGAAACGGAGAAATAAATGGAGACACATAGAAATAAACGGAGAAACGAACAAGGAAACGGAGAAACGATAAAGAAACGGACAAACGAAGAAAGAAACGGAGAAACGAACAAAGAAACGGAGAAACGAAGAAAGAAACGGAGGAATAAATGGAGAAACGAAGAAATAAACGTAGAAACGAACAAGGAAACGGAGAAACGAAGAAAGGAACGGAGAAATGAAGAAAGAAACGGAGAAACGAAGAAAGAAACGGAGAAACGAACAAAGAAACGGAGAAACGAAGAAAGAAACGGAGAAATAAATGGAGACACAAAGAAATAAACGGAGAAACGAACAAGGAATCGGAGAAACGAAGAAAGAAACGGACAAACGAAGAAAGAAACGGAGAAACGAAGAAAGAAACGGAGAAACGAAGAAAGAAACGGAGAAACGAACAAAGAAACGGAGAAACGGAGAAATAAATGGAGAAACGAAGAAATAAACGGAGCAACGAAGAAAGAATCGGTGAAACGAAGAAAGAAACGGAGAAACGAAGAAAGAAACGGAGAAACTAAGAAAGAAACGGAGAAACGAACAATGAAACGGAGAAACGAAGAAAGAAACGGAGAAATAAATGGTGAAAAGAAGAAATAAACGGAGAAACGAACAAGGAAACGGAGAAACGAAGAAAGAAACGGAGAAACGAAGAAAGAAACGGAGATACGAAGAAAGAAACGGAGAAACGAACAAAGAAACGGAGAAACGAAGAAAGACAGGGAGGAACGGAGAAATAAATGGAGGAACGAATAAATAAACGGAGAAACGAAGAAATAAACGGAGAAACGAAGAAAGAAACGGAGAAACGAAGAAAGAAACGGAGAAACGAACAAAGAAACAGAGAAGCAAAGAAAGAAACGGAGAAACGAACAAAGAAACGGAGAAACGAACAAAGAAACGGAGAAACGAACATAGAAACGGAGAAACGAAGACAGAAACGGAGGAACGGAGAAATAAATGGAGAAACGAAGAAATAAACGGAGAAACGAAGAAAGAAACGGAGAAACGAACAAGGAAACGGAGAAACGAAGAAAGAAACGGAGAAACGAAGAAAGAAATGGAGAAACGAACAAAGAAACGGAGAAACGAACAAAGAAACGGAGAAACGAACAAAGAAACGGAGAAACGAAGAAAGAAACGGAGAAACGGAGAAAGAAACTGAGAAACGAACAAAGAAACGGAGAAACGAAGAAAGAAACGGAGAAATAAATGGATACACAAAGAAGTAAACGGAGAAACGAACAAGGAAACGGAGAAACGAAGACAGAAACGGACAAACGAAGACAGAAACGGAGGAACGGAGAAATAAATGGAGAAACGAAGAAATAAACGGAGAAACGAAGAAAGAAACGGAGAAACGAAGAAAGAAAGGGAGATACGAAGAAAGAAACGGAGAAACGAAGAAAGAATCGGAGATATGATGAAAGAAACGGCGTAACGAAGAAAGAATCGGAGGAACGGAGAAATAAATGGAGAAACGAAGAAATAAACGGAGAAACGAACAAAGAAACGAAGAAACGAAGAAAGAAACGGAGAAACGAAGAAAGAAACGGAGAAACGGAGAAATAAATGGAGAAACGAAGAAATAAACGGAGAAACGGACAAGGAGACGGAGAAACGAAGAAAGAAACGGAGAAACGAAGAAAGGAACGGAGAAACGAACAAAGAAACGGAGAAACGAAGAAAGAAACGGAGGAATAAATGGAGAAACGAAGAAATAAACGTAGAAACGAACAAGGAAACGGAGAAACGAAGAATGAAACGGAGAAACGAAGAAAGAAACGGAGAAACGAACAAAGAAACGGAGAAATAAATGGAGAAACGAAGAAAGAAACGGAGAAACGAAGAAGGAAACGGAGACGGAGAAATAAATGGAGAAACGAAGAAATAAACGGAGAAACGAAGAAAGAAACGGAGAAACGAAGAAAGAAACGGAGAAACTAAGAAAGAAACAGAGAAACGAACAATGAAACGGAGAAACGGAGAAATAAATGGAGAAACGAAGAAATAAACGGAGAAACGAACAAAGAAACGGAGGAACGAAGACAGAAACGGAGAAACGAAGAAAGAAACTGAGAAACGGAGAAATAAATGGAGAAACGAAGAAATAAACCGAGAAGCGGAGAAAGAAACGGAGAAACGAACAAAGAAACGGAGAAACGCACAAAGAAACGAAGAAACGAACTAAGAAACGGAGAAACGAACAAAGAAACGGAGAAACGAAGATGGAAACGGAGAAACGATGAAAGAAACGAAGAAACGAAGAAAGAAACGGAGAATCGGAGAAATAAATGGAGAAACGAAAGGAATAAACCGAGAAACGGAGAAACGGAGAAACGATGAAACGAAGGAAGAAACGGAGAAACGAAGAAAGAAACGGAGAAATGAAGAATGAAACGAAGAAAGAAACGGAGATACGAAGAAAGAAACGGAGAAATAAATGGAGAAACGAAGAAATAAACGGAGAAACGAACAAGGAAACGGAGAAACGAAGAAAGAAACGGAGAATCGGAGAAATAAATGGAGAAACGAAGGAATAAACCGTCAAACGGAGAAACGGAGAAACGATGAAACGAAGGAAGAAACGAGGAAACGAAGAAAGGAACGAAGAAAGAAACACAGAATCGGAGAAATAAATGGAGAAACGAAGAAATAAACCGAGAATCGGAAAAAGAAACGGAGTAACGAAGAAAGAAACGAAGAAACGAAGAAAGAAACGGAGAATCGGAGAAATAAATGGAGAAACGAAGGAATAAACCGAGAAACGGAGAAACGGAGAAACGATGAAACGAAGGAAAAAACGGAGAAACGAAGAAAGAAACGGAGAAACGGAGAAATAAATGGAGAAACGAAGAAATAAACGGAGAAACGAACAAGGAAACGGAGATTCGAAGAAAGAAACGACGAAACGAAGAAAGAAACGGAGAAACGAAGAAAGAAACGGAGAAACGAAGAAAGAATCGGAGATACGATGAAAGAAACGGAGTAACGAAGAAAGAATCGGAGAAACGGAGAAATAAATGGAGAAACGAAGAAATAAACGGAGAAACGAACAAGGAAACGGAGATTCGAAGAAAGAAACGACGAAACGAAGAAAGAAACGGAGAAATGAAGAAAGAAATGGAGAAACGAAGAAAGAAACGGAGAAACGAAGAAAGAAAGGGAGATACGAAGAAAGAAACGGAGAAACGAAGAAAGAATCGGAGATATGATGAAAGAAACGGCGTAACGAAGAAAGAATCGGAGAAACGGAGAAATAAATGGAGAAACGAAGAAATAAACGGAGAAACGAACAAAGAAACGAAGAAACGAAGAAAGAAACGGAGAAACGAAGAAAGAAACGGAGAAACGGAGAAATAAATGGAGAAACGAAGAAATAAACGGAGAAACGGACAAGGAGACGGAGATTCGAAGAAAGAAACGACGAAACGAAGAAAGAAACGGAGAAATGAAGAAAGAAACGGAGAAACGAAGAAAGAAACGGAGAAACGAAGAAAGAGACGGAGAATCGGAGATATAAATGGAGAAACGACGGTATAAACCGACAAACGGAGAAACGAACAAACGATGAAGCGAAGGAAGAAACGAGGAAGCGAAGAAAGAAACGAAGAAAGAAACACAGAATCGGAGAAATAAATGGAGAAACGAAGAAATAAACCGAGAATCGGAGAAAGAAACGGAGTAACGAAGAAAGAAACGAAGAAACGAAGAAAGAAACGGAGTAACGATGAAAGAAACGAAGAAACGGAGAAATAAATGGAGAAACGAAGAAATAAACGGAGAAACGAACAAGGAGACGGAGATTCGAAGAAAGAAACGACGAAACGAAGAAAGAAACGGAGAAATGAAGAAAGAAATGGAGAAACGAAGAAAGAAACGGAGAAACGAAGAAACAGACGGAGAATCGGAGATATAAATGGAGAAACGACGGAATAAACCGACAAACGGAGAAACGGACAAACGATGAAGCGAAGGAAGAAACGAGGAAGCGAAGAAAGAAACGAAGAAAGAAACACAGAATCGGAGAAATAAATGGAGAAACGAAGAAATAAACCGAGAATCGGAGAAAGAAACGGAGTAACGCAGAACGAAACGAAGAAACGAAGAAAGAAACGGAGTAACGATGAAAGAAACGAAGAAACGAAGAAAGAAACGGAGAATCGGAGAAATAAATGGAGAAACGAAGGAATAAACCGAGAAACGGAGAAACGGAGAAACGATGAAACGAAGGAAGAAACGGAGAAACGAAGAAAGAAACGGGGAAATGAAGAATGAAACGAAGAAACGAAGAAAGAAACGGAGATACGAAGAAGGAAACGGAGAAACGAACAAAGAAACGGAGAAACGAAGAAAGAAACGGAGAAACGGAGAAATAAATGGAGAAACGAAGAAATAAACGGAGAAACGAACCAGGAATCGGAGAAACGAAGAAAGAAACGGAGAATCGAAGAAAGAAATGGAGAAACGAATAAAGAAACGGAGAAACGAAGAAAGAAACGGAGATACGAAGAAAGAAACGGAGAAACGAAGGAAGAAACGGAGAAACGAAGAAAGAAACGGAGAAACAAAGAAAGAAACGGAGAAACGAACAAAGAAACGGAGAAACGGACAAAGAAACGGAGAAACGGGGAGATAAATGGAGAAACGAAGAAATAAACGGAGAAACGAACAAGGAAACGGAGAAACGAAGAAAGAAACGGAGAAATGAAGAATGAAACGAAGAAAGAAACGGAGATACGAAGAAAGAAACGGAGAAACGAACAGAGAAACGGAGAAACGATGAAAGAAACGGAGAAACGGAGAAATAAATGGAGAAACGAAGAAATAAACGGAGAAACGAACAAGGAAACGGAGATTCGAAGAAAGAAACGAAGAAACGAAGAAAGAAACGGAGAAACGAAGAAAGAAACGGAGAAACGAAGAAAGAAACGGAGATACGATGAATGAAACGGAGTAACGAAGAAAGAAACGGAGAAACGGAGAAATAAATAGAGAAACGAAGAAATAAACGGAGAAACGAAGAAAGAAACGGAGAAACGAAGAAAGAAACGGAGAAACAATGAAAGAAACGGAGAAACGGAGAAATAAATGGAGAAACGAAGAAATAAACCGAGAAACGGAGAAAGAAACGGAGAAACGAACAAAGAAATGGAGAAACGAAGAAAGAAACGGAGAAACGAACAAAAAAACGGAGAAACGAAGAAAGAAACGGAGAAACGAAGAAAGAAACGGAGAAACGGAGAAATAAATGGAGAAACGAAGAAATAAACGGAGAAACGAACAAGGAAACGGAGAAACGAAGAAAGAAACGGAGAATCGGAGAAATAAATGGAGAAACGAAGGAATAAACCGAGAAACGGAGAAACGGAGAAACGATGAAGCGAAGGAAGAAACGGAGAAACGAAGAAAGAAACGGGGAAATGAAGAATGAAACGAAGAAACGAAGAAAGAAACGGACAAACGAAGAAAGAAACGGAGAAACGGAGAAATAAATGGAGAAACGAAGAAATAAACGGAGAAACGAACCAGGAATCGGAGAAACGAAGAAAGAAACGGAGAATCGAAGAAAGAAATGGAGAAACGAATAAAGAAACGGAGAAACGAACAAGGAAACGGAGATTCGAAGAAAGAAACGAAGAAACGAAGAAAGAAACGGAGAAACGGAGAAATAAATGGAGAAACGAAGAAATAAACGGAGAAACGAACAAGGAAACGGAGAAACGAAGAAAGAAACGGAGAATCGGAGAAATAAATGGAGAAACGAAGGAATAACCCGACAAACGGAGAAACGGAGAAACGATGAAACGAAGGAAGAAACGAGGAAACGAAGAAAGGAACGAAGAAGGAAACACAGAATCGGAGAAATAAATGGAGAATCGAAGAAATAAACCGAGAATCGGAAAAAGAAACGGAGTAACGAAGAAAGAAACGAAGAAACGAAGAAAGAAACGGAGAATCGGAGAAATAAATGGAGAAACGAAGGAATGAACCGAGAAACGGAGAAACGGAGAAACGATGAAACGAAGGAAAAAACGGAGAAACGAAGAAAGAATCGGAGATATGATGAAAGAAACGGCGTAAAGAAGAAAGAATCGGGGAAACGAAGAAATAAATGGAGAAACGAAGAAATAAACGGAGAAACGAACAAAGAAACGGAGAAACGAAGAAAGAAACGGAGAAACGAAGAAAGAAACGGAGAAACGGAGAAATAAATGGAGAAACGAAGAAATAAACGGAGAAACGAACAAGGAAACGGAGATTCGAAGAAAGAAACGACGAAACGAAGAAAGAAACGGAGAAATGAAGAAAGAAACGGAGAAACGAAGAAAGAAACGGAGAAACGAAGAAAGAGACGGAGAATCGGAGAAATAAATGGAGAAACGACGGAATAAACCGACAAACGGAGAAACGGACAAACGATGAAGCGAAGGAAGAAACGAGGAAACGAAGAAAGAAACGAAGAAAGAAACACAGAATCGGAGAAATAAATGGAGAAACGAAGAAATAAACCGAGAATCGGAGAAAGAAACGGAGTAACGAAGAAAGAAACGAAGAAACGAAGAAAGAAACGGAGTAACGATGAAAGAAACGAAGAAACGAAGAAAGAAACGGAGAATCGGAGAAATAAATGGAGAAACGAAGGAATAAACCGAGAAACGGAGAAACCGAGAAACGATGAAACGAAGGAAGAGACGGAGAAACGAAGAAAGAAACGGAGAAATGAAGAATGAAACGAAGAAACGAAGAAAGAAACGGAGATACGAAGAAAGAAACGGAGAAACGAACAAAGAAACGGAGAAACGAAGAAAGAAACACAGAATCGGAGAAATAAATGGAGAAACGAAGAAATAAACCGAGAATCGGAGAAGGAAACGGAGTAACGAACAAGGAAACGGAGAAACGAAGAAAGAAACGGAGAATCGGAGAAATAAATGGAGAAACGAAGGAATAAACCGACAAACGGAGAAACGGAGAAACGATGAAACGAAGGAAGAACCGAGGAAACGAAGAAAGAAACACAGAATCGGAGAAATAAATGGAGAAACGAAGAAATAAACCGAGAATCGGAAAAAGAAACGGAGTAACGAAGAAAGAAACGAAGAAACGAAGAAAGAACCGGAGTAACGATGAAAGAAACGAAGAAACGAAGAAAGAAACGGAGAAACGAAGAAAGAAACGGAGAAACGAACAAGCAAACGGAGAAACGAAGAAAGAAACGGAGAAACGGAGAAAGAAACTGAGAAACGAACAAAGAAACGGAGAAACGAACAAAGAAACAGAGAAACGAACAAAGAAAAGAGAAACGCAGGAAGAAACGGAGAAACGAAAAAAGAAACAGAGAAACGAACAAAGAAAAGAGAAACGCAGGAAGAAACGGAGAAACGAAGAAAGAAACGGAGAAACGAAGACAGAAACGGAGAAACGAAGAAAGAAACGGAGAAACTAAGAAAGAAACGAAGAAACGAAGAAAGAAACAGCGTAACGAAGAAAGAAACGAAGAAACGAAGAAAGAAACGGAGAAACGAAGAAAGAAACGGAGAAACGCAGAAAGAAACGGAGAAACGAAGAAAGAAACGGAGAAACGAAGAAAGAAACGGAGAAACGCAGAAAGAAACGGAGAAACGAAGAAAGAAACGGAGAAACGAAGAAAGAAACGGAGAAACGGAGAAATAAATGGAGAAACGAAGAAATAAACGGAGAAACGAACAATGAAACGGAGAAACGAAGAAAGAAACGGAGAATCGGAGAAATAAATGGAGAAACGAAGGAATAAACCGAGAATCGGAAAAAGAAACGGAGTAACGAAGAAAGAAACGAAGAAACGAAGAAAGAAACGGAGAATCGGAGAAATAAATGGAGAAACGAAGGAATAAACCGAGAAACGGAGAAACGGAGAAACGATGAAACGAAGGAAGAAACGGAGAAACGAAGAAAGAAACGGAGAACTGAAGAATGAAACGAAGAAACGAAGAAAGAAACGGAGAAACGAAGAAAGAAACGGAGAAACGAAGAAAGAAACGGAGAAACGGAGAAATAAATAGAGAAACGAAGAAATAAACGGAGAAACGAACAAGGAAACGGAGAAACGAAGAAAGAAACGGAGAATCGGAGAAATAAATGGAGAAACGAAGGAATAAACCGACAAACGGAGAAACGGAGAAACGATGAAACGAAGGAAGAAACGAGGAAACGAAGAAAGGAACGAAGAAAGAAACACAGAATCGGAGAAATAAATGGAGAATCGAAGAAATAAACGGAGAAACGAACAAGGAAACGGAGATTCGAAGAAAGAAACGACGAAACGAAGAAAGAAACGGAGAAATGAAGAAAGAAATGGAGAAACGAAGAAAGAAACGGGGAAACGAAGAAAGAAAGGGAGATACGAAGAAAGAAACGGAGAAACGAAGAAAGAATCGGAGATATGATGAAAGAAACGGCGTAAAGAAGAAAGAATCGGAGAAACGGAGAAATAAATGGAGAAACGAAGAAATAAACGGAGAAACGAAGAAAGAAACGGGGAAACGAAGAAAGAAACGGAGAAACGAAGAAAGAAACGGAGAAATGAAGAAAGAAACGGAGAAACGAAGAAAGAAACGGAGAAACGAAGAAAGAGACGGAGAATCGGAGAAATAAATGGAGAAACGACGGAATAAACCGACAAACGGAGAAACGGACAAACGATGAAGCGAAGGAAGAAACGAGGAAACGAAGAAAGAAACGAAGAAAGAAACACAGAATCGGAGAAATAAATGGTGAAACAAAGAAATAAACCGAGAATCGGAGAAAGAAACGGAGTAACGAAGAAAGAAACGAAGAAACGAAGAAAGAAACGGAATAACGATGAAAGAAACGAAGAAACGAAGAAAGAAACGGAGAATCGGAGAAATAAATGGAGAAACGAAGGAATAAACCGAGAAACGGAGAACCCGAGAAACGATGAAACCAAGGAAGAGACGGAGAAACGAAGAAAGAAACGGAGAAACGGAGAAATAAATGGAGAAACGAAGAAATAAACGGAGAAACGAACAAGGAAACGGAGATTCGAAGAAAGAAACGACGAAACGAAGAAAGAAACGGAGAAACGAAGAAAGAAACGGAGAAACGAAGAAAGAAACGGAGATACGATGAAAGAAACGGAGAAACGAAGAAAGAATCGGAGATATGATGAAAGAAACGGCGTAAAGAAGAAAGAATCGGAGAAACGGAGAAATAAATGGAGAAACGAAGAAATAAACGGAGAAACGAACAAAGAAACGGAGAAACGAAGAAAGAAACGGAGAAACGAAGAAAGAAACGGAGAAATAAATGGAGAAACGAAGAAATAAACGGAGAAACGAACAAGGAAACGGAGATTCGAAGAAAGAAACGACGAAACGAAGAAAGAAACGGAGAAATGAAGAAAGAAACGGAGAAACGAAGAAAGAAACGGAGAAACGAAGAAAGAGACAGAGAATCGGAGAAATAAATGGAGAAACGACGGAATAAACCGACAAACGGAGAAACGGACAAACGATGAAGCGATGGAAGAAACGAGGAAACGAAGAAAGAAACGAAGAAAGAAACACAGAATCGGAGAAATAAATGGAGAAACGAAGAAATAAACCGAGAATCGGAGAAGGAAACGGAGTAACGATGAAAGAAACGAAGAAACGAAGAAAGAAACGGAGAAACGAAGGAAGAAACGGAGAAACGAAGAAAGAAACGGAGAAACGAAGAAAGAAACGGAGAAACGAACAAAGAAACGGAGAAACGGACAAAGAAACGGAAAAACGGGGAAATAAATGGAGAAACGAAGAAATAAATGGAGAAACGAAGAAATAAACGGAGAAACGAACAAAGAAACGGAGAAACGAAGACAGAAACGGAGAAACGGAGAAAGAAACGGAGAAACGGAGAAATAAATGGAGAAACGAAGAAATAAACCGAGAAACGGAGAAAGAAACGGAGAAACGAACAAAGAAACGGAGAAACGCACAAAGAAACGAAGAAACGAACTAAGAAACGGAGAAACGAACAAAGAAACGGAGAAACGAAGAAGGAAACGGAGAAACGATGAAAGAAACGAAGAAACGAAGAAAGAAACGGAGAATCGGAGAAATAAATGGAGAAACGAAGGAATAAACCGAGAAACGGAGAAACGGAGAAACGGAGAAACGATGAAACGAAGGAAGAAACGGAGAAACGAAGAAAGAAACGGAGAAATGAAGAATGAAACGAAGAAAGAAACGGAGATACGAAGAAAGAAACGGAGAAACGAACAGAGAAACGGAGAAACGAAGAAAGAAACGGAGATACGGAGAATTAAATGGAGAAACGAAGAAATAAACGGAGAAACGAACAAGGAAACGGAGATTCGAAGAAAGAATCGAAGAAACGAAGAAACGAAGAAAGAAACGGAGAAACGAAGAAAGAAACGGAGAAACGAAGAAAGAAACGGAGATACGATGAAAGAAACGGAGTAACGAAGAAAGAAACGGAGAAACGGAGAAATAAATGGAGAAACGAAGAAATAAACGGAGAAACGAAGATAGAAACGGAGAAACGAAGAAAGAAACGGAGAAACGATGAAAGAAACGGAGAAACGGAGAAATAAATGGAGAAACGAAGAAGTAAACCGAGAAACGGAGAAAGAAACCGAGAGCCGAACAAAGAAATGGAGAAACGAAGAAAGAAACGGAGAAACGAACAAAAAAACGGAGAAACGAAGAAAGAAACGGAGAAACGAAGAAAGAAACGGAGAAACGGAGAAATAAATGGAGAAACGAAGAAATAAACGAAGAAACGAACAAGGAAACGACGAAACGAAGAAAGAAACGGAGAAATGAAGAAAGAAATGGAGAAACGAAGAAAGAAACGGGGAAACGAAGAAAGAAAGGGAGATACGAAGAAAGAAACGGAGAAACGAAGAAAGAATCGGAGATATGATGAAAGAAACGGCGTAAAGAAGAAAGAATCGGAGAAACGGAGAAATAAATGGAGAAACGAAGAAATAAACGGAGAAACGAAGAAAGAAACGGGGAAACGAAGAAAGAAACGGAGAAACGAAGAAAGAAACGGAGAAACGCAGAAAGAAACGGAGAAACGAAGAAAGAAACGGAGAAACGAAGAAAGAAACGGAGAAACGGAGAAATAAATGGAGAAACGAAGAAATAAACGGAGAAACGAACAAGGAAACGGAGAAACGAAGAAAGAAACGGAGAATCGGAGAAATAAATGGAGAAACGAAGAAATGAACCGAGAATCGGAAAAAGAAACGGAGTAACGAAGAAAGAAACGAAGAAACGAAGAAAGAAACGGAGTAACGATGAAAGAAACGAAGAAACGAAGAAAGAAACGGAGAATCGGAGAAATAAATGGAGAAACGAAGGAATAAACCGAGAAACGGAGAAACGGAGAAACGATGAAACGAAGGAAGAAACGGAGAAACGAAGAAAGAAACGGAGAACTGAAGAATGAAACGAAGAAACGAAGAAAGAAACGGAGAAACGAAGAAAGAAACGGAGAAACGAAGAAAGAAACGGAGAAACGGAGAAATAAATGGAGAAACGAAGAAATAAACGGAGAAACGAACAAGGAAACGGAGAAACGAAGAAAGAAACGGAGAATCGGAGAAATAAATGGAGAAACGAAGGAATAAACCGACAAACGGAGAAAGGGAGAAACGATGAAACGAAGGAAGAAACGAGAAACGAAGAAAGGAACGAAGAAAGAAACACGGAATCGGAGAAATAAATGGAGAATCGAAGAAATAAACCGAGAATCTGAAAAAGAAACGGAGTAACGAAGAAAGAAACGAGGAAACGAAGAAAGAAACGGAGAATCGGAGAAATAAATGGAGAAACGAAGGAATAAACCGAGAAACGGAGAAACGGAGAAACGATGAAACGAAGGAAGAAACGGAGAAACGAAGAAAGAAACGGAGAACTGAAGAATGAAACGAAGAAACGAAGAAAGAAACGGAGAAACGAAGAAAGAAACGGAGAAACGAAGAAAGAAACGGAGAAACGGAGAAATAAATGGAGAAACGAAGAAATAAACGGAGAAACGAACAAGGAAACGGAGAAACGAAGAAAGAAACGGAGAATCGGAGAAGTAAATGGAGAAACGAAGGAATAAACCGACAAACGGAGAAACGGAGAAACGATGAAGCGAAGGAAGAAACGAGGAAACGAAGAAAGGAACGAAGAAAGAAACACAGAATCGGAGAAATAAATGGAGAATCGAAGAAATAAACCGAGAATCGGAAAAAGAAACGGAGTAACGAAGAAAGAAACGAAGAAACGAAGAAAGAAACGGAGTAACGATGAAAGAAACGAAGAAACGAAGAAAGAAACGGAGAATCGGAGAAATAAATGGAGAAACGAAGGAATAAACCGAGAAACGGAGAAACGGAGAAACGGAGAAACTATGAAACGAAGGAAGAAACGGAGAAACGAAGAAAGAAACGGAGAAACGGAGAAAGAAACTGAGAAACGAACAAAGAAACGGAGAAACGAACAAAGAAACAGAGAAACGAACAAAGAAAAGAGAAACGCAGGAAGAAACGGAGAAACGAACAAAGAAACGGAGAAACGAAGACAGAAACGGAGAAACGAAGAAAGAAACGGAGAAACTAAGAAAGAAACGAAGAAACGGAGAAATAAATGGAGAAACGAAGAAATAAACGTAGAAACGAAGAAAGAAACGGAGAAACGAAGAAAGAAATGAAGAAAGGAAGAAAGAAACGAAGAAACGAAGAAAGAAACGGAGAAACGAACAAAGAAACGGAGAAATGAAGAAAGAAACGAAGAAACGAAGAAAGAAACGGAGAAACGAAGAAATAAACGCAGAATCGAAGAAACAAACGGAGAAACGAAGAAAGAAACGGAGAAACGAAGAAAGAAACGGAGAAACGAAGAAAGAAACAGAGTAACGAAGAAAGAAACGAAGAAACGAACAAAGAAACGGAGAAACGAACAAAGAAACGGAGAAACGGAGTAATAAATGGAGAAACGAAAAATAAACGGAGAAACGAACAAGGAAACGGAGATACGAAGAAACAAACGGAGAAGCAAAGAAACAAACGGAGAAACGAACAAAGAAACGGAGAAACGAAGATAGAAATGGAGAAAAGAACAAAGAAACGGAGAAATAAATGGAGAAACGAAGAAATAAACCGAGAAACGGAGAAAGAAACGGAGTAACGAAGAAATAAACGGAGAAACGAACAAGGAAACGGAGATTCGAAGAAAGAAACGACGAAACGAAGAAAGAAACGGAGAAACGAAGAAAGAAACGGAGAAACGAAGAAAGAATCGGAGATACGATGAGAGAAACGGAGTAACGAAGAAAGAATCGGAGAAACGGAGAAATAAATGGAGAAACGAAGAAATAAACGGAGATACGAACAAAGAAACGGAGAAACGATGAAAGAAACGGAGAAACGAAGAAAGAAACGGAGAAACGAAGAAATAAATGGAGAAACGAAGAAATAAACGGAGAAACGAACAAGGAAACGGAGATTCGAAGAAAGAAACGACGAAACGAAGAAAGAAACGGAGAAATGAAGAAAGAAATGGAGAAACGAAGAAAGAAACGGGGAAACGAAGAAAGAAAGGGAGATACGAAGAAAGAAACGGAGAAACGAAGAAAGAATCGGAGATATGATGAAAGAAACGGCGTAAAGAAGAAAGAATCGGAGAAACGGAGAAATAAATGGAGAAACGAAGAAATAAACGGAGAAACGAAGAAAGAAACGGGGAAACGAAGAAAGAAACGGAGAAACGAAGAAAGAAACGGAGAAACGGAGAAATAAATGGAGGAACGAAGAAATAAACGGAGAAACGAACAAGGAAACGGAGATTCGAAGAAAGAAACGACGAAACGAAGAAAGAAACGGAGAAATGAAGAAAGAAACGGAGAAACGAAGAAAGAAACGGAGAAACGAAGAAAGAGCCGGAGAATCGGAGAAATAAATGGAGAAACGACGGAATAAACCGACAAACGGAGAAACGGACAAACGATGAAGCGAAGGAAGAAACGAGGAAACGAAGAAAGAAACGAAGAAAGAAACACAGAATCGGAGAAATAAATGGTGAAACAAAGAAATAAACCGAGAATCGGAGAAAGAAACGGAGTAACGAAGAAAGAAACGAAGAAACGAAGAAGGAAACGGAATAACGATGAAAGAAACGAAGAAACGAAGAAAGAAACGGAGAATCGGAGAAATAAATGGAGAAACGAAGGAATAAACCGAGAAACGGAGAAACCGAGGAACGATGAAACGAAGGAAGAGACGGAGAAACGAAGAAAGAAACGGAGAAATGAAGAATGAAACGAAGAAACGAAGAAAGAAACGGAGATACGAAGAAAGAAACGGGGAAACGAAGAAAGAAACGAAGAAAGAAACACAGAATCGGAGAAATAAATGGAGAAACGAAGAAATAAACCGAGAATCGGAGAAGGAAACGGAGTAACGATGAAAGAAACGAAGAAACGAAGAAAGAAACGGAGAATCGGAGAAATAAATGGAGAAACGAAGGTATAAACCGAGAAACGGAGAAACGGAGAAACGATGAAACGAAGGAAGAAACGGAGAAACGAAGAAAGAAACGGGGAAATGAAGAATGAAACGAAGAAACGAAGAAAGAAACGGAGATACGAAGAAAGAAACGGAGAAACGAACAAAGAAACGGAGAAACGAAGAAAGAAACGGAGAAACGGAGAAATAAATGGAGAAACGAAGAAATAAACGGAGAAACGAACCAGGAATCGGAGAAACGAAGAAAGAAACGGAGAATCGAAGAAAGAAATGGAGAAACGAATAAAGAAACGGAGAAACGAAGAAAGAAACGGAGATACGAAGAAAGAAACGGAGAAACGAAGGAAGAAACGGAGAAACGAAGAAAGAAACGGAGGAACGAAGAAAGAAACGGAGAAACGAACAAAGAAACGGAGAAACGGACAAAGAAACGGAGAAACGGGGAAATAAATGGAGAAACGAAGGAATAAACGGAGAAACGAACAAAGAAACGGAGAAACGAAGAAAGAAACGGAGAAACGAAGAAAGAAACGGAGATAAGATGAAAGAAACGGAGTAACGAAGAAAGAATCGGAGAAACGGAGAAATAAATGGAGAAACGAAGAAATAAACGGAGAAACGAACAAAGAAACGGAGAAACGAAGACAGAAACGGAGAAACGAAGAAAGAAACGGAGAAACGGAGAAATAAATGGAGAAACGAAGAAATAAACCGAGAAACGGAGAAAGAAACGGAGAAACGAACAAAGAAACGGAGAAACGCACAAAGAAACGAAGAAACGAACTAAGAAACGGAGAAACGAACAAAGAAACGGAGAAACGAAGAAGGAAACGGAGAAACGATGAAAGAAACGACGAAACGAAGAAAGAAACGGAGAATCGGAGAAATAAACGGAGAAACGAAGGAATAAACCGAGAAACGGAGAAACGGAGAAACGGAGAAACGATGAAACGAAGGAAGAAACGGAGAAACGAAGAAAGAAACGGGGAAATGAAGAATGAAACGAAGAAAGAAACGGAGATACGAAGAAAGAAACGGAGAAACGAACAGAGAAACGGAGAAACGAAGAAAGAAACGGAGAAACGGAGAAATAAATGGAGAAACGAAGAAATAAACGGAGAAACGAACAAGGAAACGGAGATTCGAAGAAAGAAGCGAAGAAACGAAGAAACGAAGAAAGAAACGGAGAAACGAAGAAAGAAACGGAGAAACGAAGAAAGAAACGGAGATACGATGAAAGAAACGGAGTAACGAAGAAAGAAACGGAGAAACGGAGAAATAAATGGAGAAACGAAGAAATAAACGGAGAAACGAAGATAGAAACGGAGGAACGAAGAAAGAAACGGAGAAACTATGAAAGAAACGGAGAAACGGAGAAATAAATGGAGAAACGAAGAAGTAAACCGAGAAACGGAGAAAGAAACCGAGAGACGAACAAAGAAATGGAGAATCGAAGAAAGAAACGGAGAAACGAACAAAAAAACGGAGAAACGAAGAAAGAAACGGAGAAACGGAGAAATAAATGGAGAAACGAAGAAATAAACGGAGAAACGAACAAGGAAACGGAGAAACGAAGAAAGAAACGGAGAATCGGAGAAATAAATGGAGAAACGAAGGAATAAACCGACAAACGGAGAAACGGAGAAACGATGAAACGAAGGAAGAACCGAGGAAACGAAGAAAGAAACACAGAATCGGAGAAATAAATGGAGAAACGAAGAAATGAACCGAGAATCGGAAAAAGAAACGGAGTAACGAAGAAAGAAACGAAGAAACGAAGAAAGAACCGGAGTAACGATGAAAGAAACGAAGAAACGAAGAAAGAAACGGAGAATCGGAGAAATAAATGGAGAAACGAAGGAATAAACCGAGAAACGGAGAAACGGAGAAACGATGAAACGAAGGAAGAAACGGAGAAACGAAGAAAGAAACGGAGAACTGAAGAATGAAACGAAGAAACGAAGAAAGAAACGGAGATACGAAGAAAGAAACGGAGAAACGAACAAAGAAACGGAGAAACGAACAAAGAAACGGAGAAACGAACAAAGAAACGGAGAAACGAACAAAGAAACGAACAAAGAAACGGAGAAGCGGAGAAATAAATGGAGAAACGAAGAAATAAACGGAGAAACGAACAAGGAAACGGAGATTCGAAGAAAGAAACGGAGAAACGAAGATAGAAACGGAGAAACGAAGAAAGAAACGGAGAAACGAAGAAAGAAACGGAGAAAGGAAGAAAGAAACGGAGAAACGAAGAAGGAAACGGAGAAACGAAAAAAGAAACGGAGAAACGAAGAAAGAAACGGAGAAACGAAGGAAGAAACGGAGAAACGAAGAAAGAAACGTAGAAACGAAGAAAGAAACTGAGAAACGAAGAAAGAAACGGAGAATCGGAGAAATAAATGGAGAAATGAAGAAATAAATGGAGAAACGAAGAAAGAAACGGAGAAACTAAGAAAGAAACGGAGAAACGAAGAAAGAAACGGAGAAACGCAGAAAGAAACGGAGTAACGATGAAAGAAACGAAGAAACGAAGAAAGAAACGGAGAATCGGAGAAATAAATGGAGAAACGAAGGAATAAACCGAGAAACGGAGAAACGGAGAAACGGAGAAACTATGAAACGAAGGAAGAAACGGAGAAACGAAGAAAGAAACGGAGAAACGGAGAAAGAAACTGAGAAACGAACAAAGAAACGGAGAAACGAACAAAGAAACAGAGAAACGAACAAAGAAAAGAGAAACGCAGGAAGAAACGGAGAAACGAAAAAAGAAACAGAGAAACGAACAAAGAAAAGAGAAACGCAGGAAGAAACGGAGAAACGAAGAAAGAAACGGAGAAACGAAGACAGAAACGGAGAAACGAAGAAAGAAACGGAGAAACTAAGAAAGAAACGAAGAAACGGAGAAATAAATGGAGAAACGAAGAAATAAACGTAGAAACGAAGAAAGAAACGGAGAAACGAAGAAAGAAATGAAGAAAGGAAGAAAGAAACGAAGAAACGAAGAAAGAAACGGAGAAACGAACAAAGAAACGGAGAAATGAAGAAAGAAACGAAGAAACGAAGAAAGAAACGGAGAAACGAAGAAATAAACGCAGAATCGAAGAAACAAACGGAGAAACGAAGAAAGAAACGGAGAAACGAAGAAAGAAACGGAGAAACGAAGAAAGAAACAGAGTAACGAAGAAAGAAACGAAGAAACGAACAAAGAAACGGAGAAACGAACAAAGAAACGGAGAAACGGAGTAATAAATGGAGAAACGAAAAATAAACGGAGAAACGAACAAGGAAACGGAGATACGAAGAAACAAACGGAGAAGCAAAGAAACAAACGGAGAAACGAACAAAGAAACGGAGAAACGAAGATAGAAATGGAGAAAAGAACAAAGAAACGGAGAAATAAATGGAGAAACGAAGAAATAAACCGAGAAACGGAGAAAGAAACGGAGTAACGAAGAAAGAAACGATGAAACGCAGAAAGAAACGGAGAAACGAAGGAAGAAACGGAGAAACGAAGAAAGAAACGTAGAAACGGAGAAAGAAACTGAGAAACGAAGAAAGAAACGGAGAATCGGAGAAATAAATGGAGAAACGAAGAAATAAATGGAGAAACGAACAAGCAAACGGAGAAACGAAGAAAGAAACGGAGAAACGGAGAAAGAAACTGAGAAACGAACAAAGAAACGGAGAAACGAACAAAGAAACAGAGAAACGAACAAAGAAACGGAGAAATGAAGAAAGAAACGGAGAAACGGAGAAATAAATGGAGAAACGAAGAAACAAACGGAGAAACGAAGAAAGAAACGGCGAAACAAAGAAAGAAACGGAGAAACGAAGAAAGAAACGGACAAAGAAACGGAGAAACGAAGAAAGATACGGAGAAACGGTGAAATAAATGGAGAAACGAAGAAAAAAATGGAGAAACGAACAAGCAAACGGAGAAACAAAGAAAGAAACGGAGAAACGAAGAAAGAAATGAAGAATCGAAGAAAGAAACGAAGAAATGAAGAAAGAAACGGAGAAACGAACAAAAAAACGGAGAAACGAAGGAAGAAACGGAGAAACGAAGAAAGAAACGGAGTACCGAAGAAAGAAACGGAGAAACGAACAAAGAAACGGAGAAACGAAGAAAGAAACGGAGAAACGGAGTAATAAACGGAGAATCGGAGAAATAAATGGAGAAATGAAGAAATAAATGGAGAAACGAACAAGCAAACGGAGAAACGAAGAAAGAAACGGATAAACGGAGAAAAGAACAAAGAAACGGAGAAATAAATGGAGAAACGAAGAAATAAACCGAGAAACGGAGAAAGAAACGGAGTAACGAAGAAAGAAACGATGAAACGCAGAAAGAAACGGAGAAACAAAGGAAGAAACGGAGAAACGAACAAAGAAACGGAGAAACGAAGGAAGAAACGGAGAAACGAAGAAAGAAACGGAGAAACGAAGAAAGAAACGGAGAAACGAAGAAAGAACCGGAGTAACGAAGAAAGAAACGGAGTAACGGAGAAATAAATGGAGAAAGGAAGAAATAAATGGAGAAACGAAGAAATAAACGGAGAAACGAAGAAAGAAACGGTGAAACGAAGAGAGAAACGGAGAAACGAAGGAAGAAACGGAGTAACGAAGAAAGAAACGAAGAAACGAAGAAAGAAACGGAGAATCGCAGAAATAAATGGAGACACGAAGAAATAAACCGAGAAACGAAGAAAGAAACGGTGAAACGAAGAGAGAAACGCAGAAACGGACAAAGAAACGGAGAAACGAGAAAGATACGGAGAAACGGTGAAATAAATGGAGAAACGAAGGAATAAATGGAGAAACGAACAAGCAAACGGAGAAACAAAGAAAGAAACGGAGAAACGAAGAAAGAAATGAAGAAACGAAGAAAGAAACGAAGAAATGAAGAAAGAAACGGAGAAACGAACAAAAAAACGGAGAAACGAAGGAAGAAACGGAGAAACGAAGAAAGAAACGGAGAAACGAAGAAAGAAACGGAGAAACGAAGAAAGAACCGGAGTAACGAAGAAAGAAACGGAGTAACGGAGAAATAAATGGAGAAACGAAGGAATAAACGGAGAAACGAAGAAAGAAACGGGTAAACAAACAAAGGAACGGAGAAACGAAGAAAGAAACGGAGAAACGGAGAGATAAATGGAGAAACGAAGAAATAAACGTAGAAACGAAGAAAGAAACGGAGAAACGAAGAAAGAAACGGAGAAACGAAGAAAGAAACGGAGAAACGAAGAAAGAAACACAGAGTCAGAGAAATAAACGGAGAAACGAAGGAATAAACCGAGAATCGGAGAAAGAGACGGAGTAACGAAGAAAGAAACGAAGAAACAATGAAAGAAACGGAGTAACGATGAAAGAAACGAAGAAACGAAGAAAGAAACGGAGAATCGGAGAAATAAATGGAGGAACGAAGGAATAAACCGAGAAACGGAGAAACGGAGAAACGACGAAACGAAAGAAGAAACGAAGAAACGAAGAAAGAAACGGAGAAATGAAGAATGAAACGAAGAAACGAAGAAAGAAACGGAGAAACGAAGAAAGATACGGAGAAACGAAGAAAGAAACGCAGTAACGATGAAAGAAACGAAGAAACGAAGAAAGAAACGGAGATACGAAGCAAGAAACGAAGAAACGAAGAAAGAAACGGAGATACGATGAATGAAACGGAGTAACGAAGAAAGAAACGGAGAAACGGAGAAATAAATGGAGAAACGAAGAAATAAACGGAGAAACGAAGAAAGAAACGGAGAAACGAACAAAGAAACGGAGAAACGAAGAAAGAAATGGAGAAACGAACAAAGAAACGGAGAAACGAACAAAAAAACGGAGAAACGAAGAAAGAAACGGAGAAACGGAGAAATAAATGGAGAAACGAAGAAATAAGCGGAGAAACGAACAAGGAAACGGAGAAACGAAGAAAGAAACGGAGAATCGGAGAAATAAATGGAGAAACGAAGGAATAAACCGACAAACGAAGAAACGGAGAAACGATGAAACGAAGGAAGAAACGGGGAAACGAAGAAAGAAACACAGAGTCAGAGAAATAAATGGAGAAACGAAGAAATAAACCGAGAATCGGAGAAAGAAACGGAGTAACGAAGAAAGAAACGAAGAAACGATGAAAGAAACGGAGGTACGAAGAAAGAAACGGAGAAACGAAGAAAGAAACGGAGAAACGAAGAAAGAAACGGAGATACGCAGAAAGAAACGGAGATACGAAGCAAGAAACGGAGAAACGAAGGAAGAAACGGAGAAACGAAGAAAGAAACGGAGAAACGAAGAAAGAAACGGAGAAACGAAGGAACAAACCGACAAACGGAGAAACGGAGAAACGATGAAACGAAGGAAGAAACGAGGAAACGAAGAAAGAAACGAAGAAAGAAACACAGAATCGGAGAAATAAATGGAGAAACGAAGAAATAAACCGAGAATCGGAGAAAGAAACGGAGAAACGAACAAGGAAACGGAGAAACGAACAAAGAAACGGAGAAACGAACTAAGAAACGGAGAAACGAACAAGGAAACGGAGAAACGAAGAAAGAAACGGAGAAACGGAGAAATAAATGGAGAAACGAAGAAATAAACGGAGAAACGAACAAAGAAACGGAGAAACGAAGAAAGAAACAGAGAAACGAACAAAGAAACGGAGAAACGAACAAAGAAACGGAGAAACGAACAAAGAAACGGAGAAGCGGAGAAATAAATGGAGAAACGAAGAAATAAACGGAGAAACGAACAAGGAAACGGAGATTCGAAGAAAGAAACGGAGAAACGAAGAAAGATACGGAGAAACGAAGAAAGAAACGGAGAAACGAAGAAAGAAACGGAGAAACGAAGAAAGAAACGGAGAAACGAAGAAGGAAACGGAGAAACGAAGAAAGAAACGGAGAAACGAAGAAAGAAACGGAGAAACGAAGGAAGAAACGGAGAAACGAAGAAAGAAACGTAGAAACGAAGAAAGAAACTGAGAAACGAAGAAAGAAACGGAGAATCGGAGAAATAAATGGAGAAATGAAGAAATAAATGGAGAAACGAACAAGCAAACGGAGAAACGAAGAAAGAAACGGAGAAACGGAGAAAGAAACTGAGAAACGAACAAAGAAACGGAGAAACGAAGAAAGAAACGGAGAAACGAAGAAAGAAACAGAGAAACGAACAAAGAAAAGAGAAACGCAGGAAGAAACGGAGAAACGAAAAAAGAAACAGAGAAACGAACAAAGAAAAGAGAAACGCAGGAAGAAACTGAGAAACGAAGAAAGAAACGGAGAAACGAAGACAGAAACGGAGAAACGAAGAAAGAAACGGAGAAACTAAGAAAGAAACGAAGAAACGGAGAAATAAATGGAGAAACGAAGAAATAAACGTAGAAACGAAGAAAGAAACGGAGAAACGAAGAAAGAAATGAAGAAAGGAAGAAAGAAACGAAGAAACGAAGAAAGAAACGGAGAAACGAACAAAGAAACGGAGAAATGGAGAAAGAAACGAAGAAACGAAGAAAGAAACGGAGAAACGAAGAAATAAACGGAGAAACGAAGAAAGAAACGGAGAAACAAAGAAATAAACGGAGAATCGAAGAAACAAACGGAGAAACGAAGAAAGAAACGGAGAAACGAAGAAAGAAACGGAGAAACGAAGAAAGAAACAGAGTAACGAAGAAAGAAACGAAGAAACGAACAAAGAAACGGAGAAACGAACAAAGAAACGGAGAAACGCAGAAAGAAACGGAGAAACGAAGAAAGAAACGGAGAAACGAACAAAGAAACGGAGAAACGAACAAAGAAACGGAGAAACGAAGAAAGAAACGGAGAAACGGAGTAATAAATGGAGAAACGAAGAAATAAACCGAGAAACGGAGAAAGAAACGGAGTAACGAAGAAAGAAACGATGAAACGCAGAAAGAAACGGAGAAACGAAGGAAGAAACGGAGAAACGAAGAAAGAAACGTAGAAACGAAGAAAGAAACTGAGAAACGAAGAAGGAAACGGAGAATCGGAGAAATAAATGGAGAAACGAAGAAATAAATGGAGAAACGAACAAGCAAACGGAGAAACGAAGAAAGATCCGGAGAAACGGAGAAAGAAACTGAGAAACGAACAAAGAAACGGAGAAACGAAGAAAGAAACGGAGAAACGGAGAAATAATTGGAGAAACGAAGAAACAAACGGAGAAACGAAGAAAGAAACGGAGAAACGAAGAAAGAAACGGAGAAACGAAGAAAGAAACGGAGAAACGGACGAAGAAACGGAGAAACGAAGAAAGATACGGAGAAACGGTGAAATAAATGGAGAAACGAAGGAATAAATGGAGAAACGTACAAGCAAACGGAGAAACAAAGAAAGAAACGGAGAAACGAAGAAAGAAATGAAGAAAAGAAGAAAGAAACGAAGAAATGAAGAAAGAAACGGAGAAACGAAGAAAGAAACGGAGAATCGGAGAAATAAATGGAGACACGAAGAAATAAACCGAGAAACGGAGAAAGATACGGAGAAACGATCAATGAAACGGAGAAACGAACAAACAAACGGAGAAACGAAGAAAGAAACGGAGAAACGGAGAAACGAAGAGAGAAACGGAGAAACGAAGGATGAACCGGAGGAACGAAGAAAGAAACGAAGAAACGAAGAAAGAAACGGAGAATCGGAGAAATAAATGGAGAAACGAAGAAATAAATGGAGAAACGAAGAAAGAAACGGAGAAACGAAGAGAGAAACGGAGAAACGAAGGAAGAAACGGAGTAACGAAGAAAGAAACGAAGAAACGAAGAAAGAAACGGAGAATCGGAGAAATAAATGGAGACACGAAGAAATAAACCGAGAAACAGAGAAAGAAACGGAGAAACGATCAATGAAACGGGGTAACGGAGAAATAAACCGACAAACGGAGAAAGAAACGGAGAAACAATCAATGAAACGGTAAACGAACAAAGAAACGAAGAAACGAAGAAAGAAACGGAGAAACGGAGAAATAAGTGGAGAAACGAAGAAATAAACGGAGAAACGAAGAAAGAAACGGAGAAACGAAGAGAGAAACGGCGAAACGAAGGTAGAAACGGAGTAACGAAGAAAGAAACGAAGAAACGAAGAAAGAAACGGAGAATCGGAGAAATAAATGGAGACACGAAGAAATAAACCGAGAAACGGAGAAAGAAACGGAGAATCGATCAATGAAACGGGGAAACGAACAAAGAAACGGAGAAACGAAGAAAGAAACGGAGAAACGGAGAAGGAAACGGAGTAATGAAGAGAGAAACGGAGAAACGAAGGAAGGAACGGAGTAACGAAGAAAGAAACGAAGAAACGAAGAAAGAAACGGACAATCGGAGAAATTAATGGAGAAACGAAGAAATAAACCGAGAAACGGAGAAAGAAACGGAGAAACGAACAAAGAAACGGAGAAACGAACAAAGAAACGGAGAAACGAACAAAGAAACGGAGAAACGAACAAGGAAACGGAGAAACGAAGAAAGAAACGGAGAAACGAAGAAAGAATCGGAGAAACGAACAAAGAAACGGAGAAACGAAGAAAGATACGGAGAAACGGTGAAATAAATGGAGAAACGAAGAAATAAATGGAGAAACGAACAAAGAAACGGAGAAACGAACAAAGAAACGGAGAAACGAACAAAGAATCGGGGAAACGAACAAAGAATCGGAGAAACGGAGAAACGGAGAAATAAATGGAAAAACGAAGAAATAGAAGGAGAAACGAAGAAAGAAACGGAGAAACGAAGAAAGAAACGGAGAAACGAAGAACGAAACGGAGTAACGAAGAAAGAAGCGAAGAAACGGACAATCGGAGAAATTAATGGAGAAACGAAGAAATAAACCGAGAAACGGAGAAAGAAACGGAGAAAGGAACAAAGAAACGGAGAAACGAAGAAAAAAACGGAGAAACGAACAAAGAAACGGAGAAACGAACAAAGAAAAGAGAAACGAACAAAGAAACGGAGAAACGAAGAAAGAAACGGAGAAACGGAGATATAAATGGAGAAACGAAGAAATAAACGGAGAAACTAACCAGGAAACGGAAAAACGAAGAAAGAAACGGAGAGTCGAAGAAAGAAATGGAGAAACGAAGAAAGAAACGGAGTAACGAAGAAAGAAACGGAGAAACGGAGAAATAAATGGAGAAACGAAGGAATAAACCGAGAAACGGAGAAACGATGAAACGAAGGAAGAAACGGAGAAACGAAGAGAGAAATGGAGAAATGAAGAAAGAAACGAAGAAACGAAGAAAGAAACGGAGAAACGAAGAAAGAAACGGTGAAACGGAGAAATAAATGGAGAAACGAAGAAATAAACGGGGAAACGAAGAAAGAAACGGAGCAACAAAGAAACGGAGAAACGAAGAAAGAAACGGAGAAACGGAGAAATAAGTGGAGAAACGAAGATATAAACGGAGAAACGAAGAAAGAAGCGGAGAAACGAAGAAATAAACGGGGAAACGAAGAAAGAAACGGAGAAACGAAGAAATAAACAGAGAATCGAAGAAACAAACGGAGAAACGAAGAAAGAAACGGAGAAACGAAGAAAGAAACGGAAAAACGGAGAAATAAATGGAGAAACGAAGAAATAAACGGAGAAACGAAGAAAGAAACGGAAAAACGGAGAAATAAATGGAGAAACGAAGAAATAAACGGAGAAACGAAGAAAGAAACGGAGAAACGGAGAGATAAATGGAGAAACGAAGAAATAAACGGAGAAACGAAGAAAGAAACGGAGAAACGAAGAAAGAAACGGAGAAACGAAGAAAGAAACGGAGAAACGAAGAAAGAAACACAGAGTCAGAGAAATAAAAGGAGAAACGAAGAAATAAACCGAGAATCGGAGAAAGAGACGGAGTAACGAAGAAAGAAACGAAGAAACAATGAAAGAAACGGAGTAACGATGAAAGAAACGAAGAAACGAAGAAAGAAACGGAGAATCGGAGAAATAAATGGAGAAACGAAGAAATAAACCGACAAACGGAGAAACGGAGAAACGTTGAAACGAAGGAAGAAACGGGGAAACGAAGAAAGAAACGAAGAAAGAAACACAGAGTCAGAGAAATAAATGGAGAAACGAAGAAATAAACCGAGAATCGGAGTAAGAAACGGAGTATCGAAGAAAGAAACGAAGAAACGATGAAAGAAACGGAGTAACGATGAAAGAAACGAAGAAACGAAGAAAGAAACGGAGAAACGAAGAACGAAACGGAGAAACGAAGAAAGAAACGGAGAAACGAAGAAAGAAACGGGGAAACGATGAAAGAAACGGAGAAACGGAGAAATAAATGGAGAAACGAAGAAATAATCCGTGAAACGGAGAAAGAAACGGAGAAACGAACAAAGAAACGGAGAAACGAGGAAAGAAACGGAGAAACGAACAAAAAAACGGAGAAACGAAGAAAGAAACGGAGAAACGAAGAAAGAAACGGAGAAACGGAGAAATAAATGGAGAAACGAAGAAATGAACGGAGAAACGAACCAGGAAACGGAGAAACGAAGAAAGAAACGGAGAATCGGAGAAATAAATGGAGAAACGAAGGAACAAACCGACAAACGGAGAAACGGAGAAACGATGAAACGAAGGAAGAAACGGGGAAACGAAGAAAGAAACGAAGAAAGAAACACAGAGTCAGAGAAATAAATGGAGAAACGAAGAAATAAACCGAGAATCGGAGTAAGAAACGGAGTAACGAAGAAAGAAACGAAGAAACGATGAAAGAAACGGAGTAACGATGAAAGAAACGAAGAAACGAAGAAAGAAACGGAGAATCGGAGAAATAAATGGAGGAACGAAGGAATAAACCGAGAAACGGAGAAACGGAGAAACGACGAAACGAAAGAAGAAACGAAGAAACGAAGAAAGAAACGGAGAAATGAAGAATGAAACGAAGAAACGAAGAAAGAAACGGAGAAATGAAGAATGAAACGAAGAAACGTAGAAAGAAACGGAGAAACGAAGAAAGAAACGGAGAAACGAAGAAAGAAACGCAGTAACGATGAAAGAAACGAAGAAACGAAGAAAGAAACGGAGATACGAAGCAAGAAACGAAGAAACGAAGAAAGAAACGGAGATACGATGAAAGAAACGGAGTAACGAAGAAAGAAACGGAGAAACGGAGAAATAAATGGAGAAACGAAGAAATAAACGGAGAAACGAAGAAAGAAACGGAGAAACGAACAAAGAAACGGAGAAACGAAGAAAGAAATGGAGAAACGAACAAAGAAACGGAGAAACGAACAAAAAAACGGAGAAACGAAGAAAGAAACGGAGAAACGGAGAAATAAATGGAGAAACGAAGAAATAAGCGGAGAAACGAACAAGGAAACGGAGAAACGAAGAACGAAACGGAGAATCGGAGAAATAAATGGAGAAACGAAGGAATAAACCGACAAACGAAGAAACGGAGAAACGATGAAACGAAGGAAGAAACGGGGAAACGAAGAAAGAAACACAGAGTCAGAGAAATAAATGGAGAAACGAAGAAATAAACCGAGAATCGGAGAAAGAAACGGAGTAACGAAGAAAGAAACGAAGAAACGATGAAAGAAACGGAGATACGAAGAAAGAAACGGAGAAACGAAGAAAGAAACGGAGAATCGGAGAAATAAATGGAGAAACGAAGCAATAAACCGAGAAACGGAGAAACGGGGAAACGATGAAACGAAGGAAGAAACGGAGAAACGAAGAAAGAAACGGAGAAATGAAGAATGAAACGAAGAAACGAAGAAAGAACCGGAGATACGAAGAAAGAAACGGAGAAACGAACAAAGAAACGGAGAAACGAAGAAAGAAACGGAGAAGCGGAGAAATAAATGGAGAAACGAAGAAATAAACGGAGAAACGAACAAGGAAACGGAGATTCGAAGAAAGAAACGGCAAAACGAAGAAAGAAACGGAGAAACGAAGAAAGAAACGGAGAAACGAAGAAAGAAACGGAGAAACGAAGAAGGAAACGGAGAAACAAAGAAAGAAACGAAGAAACGAACAAAGAAACGGAGAAACGAAGAAAGAAACGGAGAAACGAAGAAAGATACGGAGAAACGAAGAATGAAGCGGAAAAACGAAGAAAGAAACGGAGTAACGAAGAAAGAAACGAAGAAACGAAGAAAGAAACGGAGAGTCGGAGAAATAAATGGAGAAACGAAGAAATGAGCCGAGAATCGGAGAAAGAAACGGAGAAGCGAACAAAGAAACGGAGAAATGAAGAAAGAAACGGAGAAACGAATAAAGAATCGGTGATACGATGAAAGAAACGGAGTAACGAAGAAAGAATCGGAGAAACGGAGAAATAAATGGAGAAACGCAGAAATAAACGGAGAAACGAACAAAGAAACGGAGAAACGAAGAAAGAAACGGAGAAACGAAGAAAGATACGGAGAAACGAAGAATGAAGCGGAAAAACGAAGAAAGAAACGGAGTAACGAAGAAAGAAACGAAGAAACGAAGAAAGAAACGGAGAGTCGGAGAAATAAATGGAGAAACGAAGAAATGAGCCGAGAATCGGAGAAAGAAACGGAGAAGCGAACAAAGAAACGGAGAAATGAAGAAAGAAACGGAGAAACGAATAAAGAATCGGTGATACGATGAAAGAAACGGAGTAACGAAGAAAGAATCGGAGAAACGGAGAAATAAATGGAGAAACGAAGAAATAAACGGAGAAACGAACAAAGAAACGGTGAAACGAAGAAAGAAACGGAGAAACGAAGAAAGAAACGGAGAAACGGAGAAATCAATGGAGAAACGAAGAAATAAACCGAGAAACGGAGAAAGAAACGGAGAAACGCACAAGGAAACGGAGAAACGCACAAAGAAACGGAGAAACGAACTAAGAAACGGAGAAACGAACAAGGAAACGGAGAAACGAACAAGGAAACGGAGAAACGGAGAAATAAATGGAGAAACGAAGAAATAAACGGAGAAACGAACAAAGAAACGGAGAAACGAAGAAAGAAACGGAGAAACGAAGAAAGAAACGGAGAAACGAAGAAAGAAACGGTGAAATGAAGAAAGAAACGGAGAAACGAAGAAAGAAACGGAGAAACGAAGAAAGAGACGGAGAATCGGAGAAATAAATGGAGAAACGACGGAATAAACCGACAAACGGAGAAACGGAGAAACGATGAAACGAAGGAAGAAACGGAGAAACGAAGAAAGAAACGGAGAAATGAAGACTGAAACGAAGAAACGAAGAAAGAAACGGAGATACGAAGAAAGAAAGGGAGAAACGAACAAAGAAACGGAGAAACGAAGAAAGAAACGGAGAATCGGAGAAATAAATGGAGAAACGAAGAAATAAATCGAGAAACGGAGAAACGGAGAAACGATGAAACGATGGAAGAAACGGAGAAACGAAGAAAGAAACGGAGAAATGAAGAATGAAACGAAGAAAGAAACGGAGATACGAAGAAAGAAACGGAGAAACGAACAGAGAAACGGAGAAACGAAGAAAAAAACGGAGAAACGTAGAAATAAATGGAGAAACGAAGAAATAAACCGAGAAACGAACAAGGAAACGGAGATTCGACGAAAGAAACGAAGAGACGAAGAAAGAAACGGAGAAACGAAGAAAGAAACGGAGAAACGAAGAAAGAAACGGAGAAACGAACAAAAAAACAGAGAAACGAAGAAAGAAACGGAGAAACGAAGAAAGAAACGGAGAAACGGAGAAATAAATGGAGAAACGAAGAAATAAACGGAGAAACGAACAAGGAAACGGAGAAACGAAGAAAGAAACGGAGAATCGGAGAAATAAATGGAGAAATAAATGGAGAAACAAAGATATAAACGGAGAAACGCAGAAAGAAACGGAGAAACGAAGAAACGATGAAAGAAACGGAGAAACGAAGAAAGAAACGGAGAAACGTACAAAGAAACGGAGAAACGAAGAAAGAAACGGAGAAACGATCAAAGAAACGGAGAAACGGACAAAGAATCGGAGAAACGAAGAAAGAATCGGAGAAACGAACAAAGAAACGGAGAAACGAAGAAAGAAACGGAGAAACGGAGAAAGAAACGGAGAAACGAAGAATGAAACGGAGAAACGAAGAAAGAAACAGAGAAATAAATGGAGAAACAAAGATATAAACGGAGAAACGAAGAAAGAAACGGAGAAACGAAGAAACGATGAAAGAAACGGAGGAACGAACAAAGAATCGGAGAAACGAAGAAAGAAGCGGAGAAACGAAGAAAGAAACGGATAAACGAAGAATGAAACGGAGAAACGAAGACAGAAACGGAGAAACGAAGAAACGATGAATGAAACGGAGAAACGAAGAAAGAAACCGAGAAACGAACAAAGAAACGGAGAAACGAAGAAAGAAACGGAGAAACGATCAAAGAAACGGAGAAACGGACAAAGAATCGGAGAAACGAAGAAAGAATCGGAGAAACGAACAAAGAAACGGAGAAACGAAGAAAGAAACGGAGAAACGAAGAAAGAAACGGAGAAACGAAGACAGAAACGGAGAAACGAAGAATGAAACGGAGAAACGAAGAAAGAAACAGAGAAATAAATGGAGAAACAAAGATACAAACGGAGAAACGAAGAAAGAAACTGACAAACGAAGAAACGATGAAAGAAACGGAGAAACGAAGAAAGAAACGGAGAAACGAAGAAAGAAACGGAGAATCGGAGAAATAAATGGAGAAATAAATGGAGAAACAAAGATATAAACGGAGAAACGCAGAAAGAAACGGAGAAACGAAGAAACGATGAAAGAAACGGAGAAACGAAGAAAGAAACGGAGAAACGAACAAAGAAACGGAGAAACGAAGAAAGAAACGGAGAAACGATCAAAGAAACGGAGAAACGGACAAAGAATCGGAGAAACGAAGAAAGAATCGGAGAAACGAACAAAGAAACGGAGAAACGAAGAAAGAAACGGAGAAACGAAGAAAGAAACGGAGAAACGAAGAAAGAAACGGAGAAACGAAGAATGAAACGGAGAAACGAAGAAAGAAACAGAGAAATAAATGGAGAAACAAAGATATAAACGGAGAAACGCAGAAAGAAACGGAGAAACGAAGAAACGATGAAAGAAACGGAGAAACGAAGAAAGAAACGGAGAAACGAACAAAGAAACGGAGAAACGAAGAAAGAAACGGAGAAACGAAGACAGAAACGGAGAAACGAAGAATGAAACGGAGAAACGAAGAAAGAAACAGAGAAATAAATGGAGAAACAAAGATACAAACGGAGAAACGAAGAAAGAAACTGACAAACGAAGAAACGATGAAAGAAACGGAGAAACGAAGAAAGAAACGGAGAAACGAAGAAAGAAACGGAGAATCGGAGAAATAAATGGAGAAATAAATGGAGAAACAAAGATATAAACGGAGAAACGCAGAAAGAAACGGAGAAACGAAGAAACGATGAAAGAAACGGAGAAACGAAGAAAGAAACGGAGAAACGAACAAAGAAACGGAGAAACGAAGAAAGAAACGGAGAAACGATCAAAGAAACGGAGAAACGGACAAAGAATCGGAGAAACGAAGAAAGAATCGGAGAAACGAACAAAGAAACGGAGAAACGAAGAAAGAAACGGAGAAACGAAGAAAGAAACGGAGAAACGAAGAAAGAAACGGAGAATCGGAGAAATAAATGGAGAAATAAATGGAGAAACAAAGATATAAACGGAGAAACGCAGAAAGAAACGGAGAAACGAAGAAACGATGAAAGAAACGGAGAAACGAAGAAAGAAACGGAGAAACGAACAAAGAAACGGAGAAACGAAGAAAGAAACGGAGAAACGATCAAAGAAACGGAGAAACGGACAAAGAATCGGAGAAACGAAGAAAGAATCGGAGAAACGAACAAAGAAACGGAGAAACGAAGAAAGAAACGGAGAAACGAAGAAAGAAACGGAGAAACGAAGAAAGAAACGGAGAAACGAAGAATGAAACGGAGAAACGAAGAAAGAAACAGAGAAATAAATGGAGAAACAAAGATATAAACGGAGAAACGCAGAAAGAAACGGAGAAACGAAGAAACGATGAAAGAAACGGAGAAACGAAGAAAGAAACGGAGAAACGAACAAAGAAACGGAGAAACGAAGAAAGAAACGGAGAAACGAACAAAGAAACGGAGGAACGAACAAAGAAACGGAGAAACAAAGAAAGAAACGGAGAAACGGAGAAATAAATGGAGAAACGAAGAAATAAACGGAGAAACGAAGAAAGAAACGGAGATACGAAGAAGGAAACGGAGAAACGAAGAAAGAAACGTAGAAACGAACAAAGAAACGGAGAAACGAAGAAAGAAACTGAGAAACGAAGAAAGATACGGAGAAACGAAGAAATAAATGGAGAAACGAAGAAATAAACGGAGAAACGAACAAAGAAACGGAGACACGAAGAGAGAAACGAAGAAACGAAGAAACGAAGACAGAAACGGAGAAAACATGGAGAAACGAAGATATAAACGGAGAAACGAAGAAAGAAACGGAGAAACGAAGAAACGATGAAAGAAACGGAGAAACGAAGAAAGAAACGGAGAAACGAAGAAAGAAACGGAGAAACGGAGAAATAAATGGAGAAACGAAGAAATAAACGGAGAAACGAAGAAAGAACCGGAGAAATAAAGAAAGAAACGGAGAAACGAACAAAGAAACGGAGGAACGAACAAAGAAACGGAGAAACGCAGAAAGAAACGGAGAAACGAAGAAAGAAACGGAGAAACGGAGAAAGAAACGGAGAAACGAAGAATGAAACGGAGAAACGAAGAAAGAAACAGAGAAATAAATGGAGAAACAAAGATATAAACGGAGAAACGAAGAAAGAAACGGAGAAACGAAGAAACGACGAAAGAAACGGAGGAACGAACAAAGAATCGGAGAAACGAAGAAAGATCGGAGAAACGAAGAAAGAAACGGATAAACGAGGAATGAAACGGAGAAACGAAGACAGAAACGGAGAAACGAAGAAACGATGAATGAAACGGAGAAACGAAGAAAGAAACGGAGAAACGAACAAAGAAACGGAGAAACGAAGAAAGAAACGGAGAAACGATCAAAGAAACGGAGAAACGGACAAAGAATCGCAGAAACGAAGAAAGAATCGGAGAAACGAACAAAGAAACGGAGAAACGAAGAAAGAAACGGAGAAACGAAGAAAGAAACGGAGAAACGAAGACAGAAACGGAGAAACGAAGATTGAAACGGAGAAACGAAGAAAGAAACAGAGAAATAAATGGAGAAACAAAGATACAAACGGAGAAACGAAGAAAGAAACTGACAAACGAAGAAACGATGAAAGAAACGGAGAAACGAAGAAAGAAACGGAGAAACGAAGAAAGAAACGGAGAATCGGAGAAATAAATGGAGAAATAAATGGAGAAACAAAGATATAAACGGAGAAACGCAGAAAGAAACGGAGAAACGAAGAAACGATGAAAGAAACGGAGAAACGAAGAAAGAAACGGAGAAACGAACAAAGAAACGGAGAAACGAAGAAAGAAACGGAGAAACGATCAAAGAAACGGAGAAACGGACAAAGAATCGGAGAAACGAAGAAAGAATCGGAGAAACGAACAAAGAAACGGAGAAACGAAGAAAGAAACGGAGAAACGAAGAAAGAAACGGAGAAACGAAGAAAGAAACGGAGAAACGAAGAATGAAACGGAGAAACGAAGAAAGAAACAGAGAAATAAATGGAGAAACAAAGATATAAACGGAGAAACGCAGAAAGAAACGGAGAAACGAAGAAACGATGAAAGAAACGGAGAAACGAAGAAAGAAACGGAGAAACGAACAAAGAAACGGAGAAACGAAGAAAGAAACGGAGAAACGAACAAAGAAACGGAGAATCAAAGAAAGAAACGGAGAAACGGAGAAATAAATGGAGAAACGAAGAAATAAACGGAGAAACGAAGAAAGAAACGGAGATACGAAGAAGGAAACGGAGAAACGAAGAAAGAAACGGAGAAACGAACAAAGAAACGGAGAAACGAAGAAAGAAACTGAGAAACGAAGAAAGATACGGAGAAACGAAGAAATAAATGGAGAAACGAAGAAATAAACGGAGAAACGAACAAAGAAACGGAGACACGAAGAGAGAAACGAAGAAACGAAGAAACGAAGACAGAAACGGAGAAAACATGGAGAAACGAAGATATAAACGGAGAAACGAAGAAAGAAACGGAGAAACGAAGAAACGATGAAAGAAACGGAGAAACGAAGAAAGAAACGGAGAAACGAAGAAAGAAACGGAGAAACGGAGAAATAAATGGAGAAACGAAGAAATAAACGGAGAAACGAAGAAAGTACCGGAGAAACAAAGAAAGAAACGGAGAAACGAACAAAGAAACGGAGGAACGAACAAAGAAACGGAGAAACGAAGAAAGAAACGGAGATACGAAGAAAGAAACAGCGAAACGATGAAAGAAACGGAGAAACGAAGAAAGAAACGCAGAAACGAAGAAGGAAACGTAGAAACGAAGAAAGAAACGGATAAACGAAGAAAGAAACGGAGAAACGAAGAAAGAAACGGAGAATCGGAGAAATAAATGGAGAAACAAAGAAATAAACGGAGAAACGGAGAAATAAATGGAGAAACGAAGAAATAAACGGAGAAACGAAGAAAGAAACAGAGAAACGAAGAACGAACCGGAGAAACGAAGAACGGAACGGTGTAACGAAGAAAGAAACGAAGAAACGAAGAAAGAAACGGAGAAATAAATGGAGAAACGAAGAAATAAACCGAGAAACGGAGAAAGAAACGGAGAAACGAACAAAGAATCGGAGAAACGAACAAAGAAACGGAGAAACGAACAAAGAAACGAGAAACGAAGAAATAAACGGAGAAACGAAGAAAGAAACGGTGAAACGAAGAAAGAAACGGAGAAACGAACAAAGAAACGGAGAAACGAACAAAGAAACGGAGAAACGAAGAAAGAAACGGAGAAATAAATGGAGAAACGAAGAAACAAACGGAGAAACGAAGAAGGAAACGGAGAAACGAAGAAGGAAACGTAGAAACGAAGAAAGAAACGGAGAAACGAAGAAAGAAACGGAGAAACGAAGAAAGAAACGGAGAATCGGAGAAATAAATGGAGAAACAAAGAAATAAACGGAGAAACGGAGAAATAAATGGAGAAACGAAGAAATAAACGGAGAAACGGAGAAATAAATGGAGAAACGAAGAAATAAACCGCGAAACGAACAAAGAAACGGAGAAACGAAGAAAGAAACGGAGAAACGAACAAAGAAACGGACAAACGAACAAAGAAACGGAGAAACGAACATAGAAACGGAGAAACGAAGAAAGAAACGGAGTAACGAAGAAAGAAACAGAGGAACGGAGAAATAAATGAGGAAACGAAGAAATAAACGGAGAAACGGAGAAATAAATGAAGAAACGAACAAAGAATCGGAGAAACGAACAAAGAAACGGAGAAACGAACAAAGAAACGAGAAACGAAGAAATAAACGGAGAAACGAAGAAAGAAACGGTGAAACGAAGAAAGAAACGGAGAAACGAAGAAAGAAACGGAGAAATAAATGGAGAAACGAAGAAACGAACAAGGAAACGGAGAAACGAAGAAGGAAACGTAGAAACGAAGAAAGAAACGGAGAAACGAAGAAAGAAACGGAGAAACAAAGAAAGAAACGGAGAATCGGAGAAATAAATGGAGAAACAAAGAAATAAACGGAGAAACGGAGAAATAAATGGAGAAACGAAGAAATAAACGGAGAAACGGAGACATAAATGGAGAAACGAAGAAATAAACGGAGAAACGAACAAAGAAACGGAGAAACGAAGAAAGAATCGGAGAAACGAACAAAGAAACGGAGAAACGAACAAAGAAACGGAGAAACGAACAAAGAAGCGGAGAAACGAACATAGAAACGGAGAAACGAAGACAGAAACGGAGAAACGGAGAAATAAATGGAGAAACGAAGAAATAAACGGAGAAACGAAGAAAGAAACGGAGAAACGAAGTACGAAACGGAGAAACGAAGAACGGAACGGAGTAACGAAGAAAGAAACGAAGAAACGAAGAAAGAAACGGAGAAATAAATGGCGAAACGAAGAAGTAAACCGAGAAACGGAGAAAGAAACGGGGAAACGAACAAAGAAACGGAGAAATGAACAAACAAACGGAGAAACGAACAAAGAAACGAGAAACGAAGAAATAAACGGAGAAACGAAGAAAGAAACGGTGAAACGAAGAAAGAAACGGAGAAACGAAGAAAGAAACGGAGAAACGAAGAAAGAAACGGGGAAACGAAGAAAGAAACGGAGAAACGAAGAAAGAAACGGAGAAACGAAGAAAGAAACGGAGAAACGAAGAAAGAAACGGAGAAACGAAGGAAGAAACGCAGAAACGAAGAAAGAAACGGAGAAACGAAGAAAGAAACGGAGAAACGAAGAAAGAAACGGAGAATCGGAGAAATAAATGGAGAAACAAAGAAATAAACGGAGAAACGGAGAAATAAATGGAGAAACGAAGAAATAAACGGAGAAACGGAGAAATAAATGGAGAAACGAAGAAATAAACGGAGAAACGAACAAAGAAACGGAGAAACGAAGAAAGAAACGGAGAAACGAACAAAGAAACGGAGAAACGAACAAAGAAACGGAGAAAACGAACAAAGAAGCGGAGAAACGAACATAGAAACGGAGAAACGAAGACAGAAACGGAGAAACGGAGAAATAAGTGGAGAAACGAAGAAATAAACGGAGAAACGAAGAAAGAAACAGAGAAACGAAGAACGAACCGGAGAAACGAAGAACGGAACGGAGTAACGAAGAAAGAAACGAAGAAACGAAGAAAGAAACGGAGAAATAAATGGCGAAACGAAGAAGTAAACCGAGAAACGGAGAAAGAAACGGGGAAACGAACAAAGAAACGGAGAAATGAACAAACAAACGGAGAAACGAACAAAGAAACGAGAAACGAAGAAATAAACGGAGAAACGAAGAAAGAAACGGTGAAACGAAGAAAGAAACGGAGAAACGAAGAAAGAAACGGAGAAACAAATGGAGAAACGAAGAAACAAACGGAGAAACGAACAAGGAAACGGATAAACGAAGAAGGAAACGTAGAAACGAAGAAAGAAACGGAGAAACGAAGAAAGAAACGGAGAAACGAAGAAAGAAACGGAGAATCGGAGAAATAAATGGAGAAACGAAGAAATAAACGGAGAAACGGAGAAATAAATGGGGAAACGAAGAAATAAACGGAGAAACGAAGAAAGAAACGGAGAAACGAAGAACGAAACGGAGAAACGAAGAACGGAACGGTGTAACGAAGAAAGAAACGAAGAAACGAAGAAAGAAACGGAGAAATAAATGGAGAAACGAAGAAATAAACCGAGAAACGGAGAAAGAAACGGAGAAACGAACAAAGAATCGGAGAAACGAACAAAGAAACGGAGAAACGAACAAAGAAACGAGAAACGAAGAAATAAACGGAGAAACGAAGAAAGAAACGGTGAAACGAAGAAAGAAACGGAGAAACGAACAAAGAAACGGAGAAACGAACAAAGAAACGGAGAAACGAAGAAAGAAACGGAGAAATAAATGGAGAAACGAAGAAACAAACGGAGAAACGAAGAAAGAGACTGAGAAACGATGAAAGAATCGGAGAAACGAAGAAAGAAACGGAGAAACGAAGAAAGAAACGGAGAAACGAAGAAAGAAACGGAGAATCGGAGAAATAATTGGAGAAACAAAGAAATAAACGGAGAAACGGAGAAATAAATGGAGAAACGAAGAAATAAACGGAGAAACGGAGAAATAAATGGAGAAACGAAGAAATAAACCGAGAAACGAACAAAGAAACGGAGAAACGAAGAAAGAAACGGAGAAACGAACAAAGAAACGGTGAAACGAACAAAGAAACGGAGAAACGAACAAAGAAACGGAGAAACGAACAAAGAAACGGAGAAACGAAGAAAGAAACGGAGTAACGAAGAAAGAAACAGAGGAACGGAGAAATAAATGAGGAAACGAAGAAATAAACGGAGAAACGGAGAAATAAATGGAGAAACGAAGAAAGAAACGGAGAAACGAAGAACGGAACGGAGTAACGAAGAAAGAAACGAAGAAACGAAGAAAGAAACGGAGAAACGATGAAAGAATCGGAGAAACGAAGAAAGAAACGAAGAAACGGAGAAATAAATGGAGAATCGAAGAAATAAACGTGGAAACGAAGAAAGAAACGGAGAAACGAAGAAAGAAACGGAGAAACGAACAAAGAAACGGAGATACGAACAAAGAAACGGAGAAACGAACAAAGAAACGGAGTAACGAAGAAAGAAACAGAGGAACGGAGAAATAAATGAGGAAACGAAGAAATAAACGGAGAAACGGAGAAATAAATGGAGAAACGAAGAAAGAAACGGAGAAACGAAGAAAGAAACGGAGAAACAAAGAAAGAAACGGAGAAACGAACAAAGAAACGGAGAAACGAACAAAGAAACGGAGAAACGAACAATGAAACGGAGAAACGAACAAAGAAACGGAGAAACCAACAAAGAAACGGAGAAACGAACAAAGAAACGGAGAAACGAACATAGAAACGGAGAAACGAAGACAGAAACGGAGAAACGGAGAAATAAATGGAGAAACGAAGAAATAAACGGAGAAACAAAGAACGAAACGGAAAAACGAAGAAAGAAACTGAGAAACGAAGAACGGAACGGAGTAACGAAGAAAGGAACGAAGAAACGAAGAAAGAAACGGAGAAACGAAGAAAGAAACGGAGAAACGAAAGTAGAAACGGAGAAACGAACATAGAAACGGGGAAACGAACAAAGAAACGGAGAAACGAACATAGAAACGGAGAAACGAACAAAGAAACGGAGAAACGAACAAAGAAACGGAGAAACGAACAAAGAAACGGAGAAACGAAGAAAGAAACGGAGAAATGAAGAAAGAAACGGAGAAACGAAGAAAGAAACGGAGAAACGAAGCAAGAAACGCAGAAACGAAGAAAGAAACGGAGAAACGAAGAAAGAAACGGAGAAACGAGCAAAGAAACGGAGAAACGAAGAAGGAAACGTAGAAACGAAGAAAGAACCGAAGAAACGGAAAAATAAATGGAGAAACGAAGAAATAAACGTAGAAACGAAGAAAGAAACGGAGAAACGAAGAAAGAAATGGAGAAACGAACAAAGAAACGGAGATACGAACAAAGAAACGGAGAAACGACAAAGAAACGGAGTAACGAAGAAAGAAACAGAGGAACGGAGAAATAAATGAGGAAACGAAGAAATAAACGGAGAAACGGAGAAATAAATGGAGAAACGAAGAAAGAAACGGAGAAACGAAGAACGGAATGGAGTAACGAAGAAAGAAACGAAGAAACGAACAAAGAAACGGAGAAACGAAGAAAGAAACGGAGGAACGGAGAAATAAATGAGGAAACGAAGAAATAAACGGAGAAACGAAGAAATAAACGGAGAAACGAACAAAGAAACGGAGAAACGAAGAAAGAAACGGAGAAACGAACAAAGAAACGGAGAAACGAAGGTAGAAACGGAGAAACGAAGAAAGAATCGGAGAAACAAAGAAAGAAACCGAGAAACGAAGAAAGAACCGGAGTAACGAAGAAAAAAACCGAGAAACGGAGAAATAAATGGAGAAACGAAGAAAGAAACGGAGAAACGAAGAAAGAAACGGAGAAACGAACAAAGAAACGGAGAAACGAAAGTAGAGACGGAGAAACGAACATAGAAACGGGGAAACGAACAAAGAAACGGAGAAACGAACATAGAAACGGAGAAACGAACAAAGAAACGGAGAAACGAACATAGAAACGGAGAAACGAAGACAGAAACGGAGAAACGGAGAAATAAATGGAGAAACGAAGAAATAAACGGAGAAACGAAGAAAGAAACGGAGAAACGAAGAAAGAAACGGAGAAACGAAGAACGGAACGGAGTAACGAAGAAAGAAACGAAGAAACGAACAAAGAAACGGAGAAACGAAGAAAGAAACGGAGGAACGGAGAAATAAATGAGGAAGCGAAGAAATAAACGGAGAAACGAAGAAAGAACCGGAGTAACGAAGAAAGAAACCGAGAAACGGAGAAAGAAACGGAGAAACGAAGAAATAAACGGAGAAACGAAGAAAGAAACGGAGAAACGATGAAAGAATCGGAGAAACGAAGATAGAAACGGAGAATCGAAGCAAGAAACGCAGAAACGGAGAAAGAAACGGAGAAACGAAGAAAGAAACGGAGAAACGAACAAAGAAACGGAGAAACGAACAAGGAAACGGAGAAACGAAGAAAGAAACGGAGTAACGAAGATAGAAACAGAGGAACGGAGAAATAAATGAGGAAACGAAGAAATAAACGGAGAAACGGAGAAATAAATGGAGAAACGAAGAAAGAAACGGAGAAACGAAGAACGAAACGGAGTAACGAAGAAAGAAACGAAGAAACGAAGAAAGAAACGGAGAAACGATGAAAGAATCGGAGAAACGAAGAAAGAAACGGAGAAACGATGAAAGAATCGGAGAAACGAAGAAAGAAATGGAGAAACGAAGAAAGAAACGGAGAAATGAAGAAAGAAACGGAGAAACGAAGAAAGAAACGGAGAAACGAAGCAAGAAACGCAGAAACGAAGAAAGAAACGGAGAAACGAAGAAAGAAACGGAGAAACGAGCAAAGAAACGGAGAAACGAAGAAGGAAACGTAGAAACGAAGAAAGAACCGTAGAAACGGAAAAATAAATGGAGAAACGAAGAAATAAACGTAGAAACGAAGAAAGAAACGGAGAAACGAAGAAAGAAACGGAGTAACGAAGAAAGAAACAGAGGAACGGAGAAATAAATGAGGAAACGAAGAAATAAACGGAGAAACGGAGAAATAAATGGAGAAACGAAGAAAGAAACGGAGAAACGAAGAACGGAATGGAGTAACGAAGAAAGAAACGAAGAAACGAACAAAGAAACGGAGAAACGAAGAAAGAAACGGAGGAACGGAGAAATAAATGAGGAAACGAAGAAATAAACGGAGAAACGAAGAAATAAACGGAGAAACGAAGAAAGAAACGGAGAAACGAAGAAAGAAACGGAGAAACGAAGAAAGAAACGGAGAAACGAAGAAAGAAATGGAGAAACGAAGAAAGAGACGGAGAAACGAAGAAAGAAACGGAGGAACGGAGAAATAAATGAGAAAACGAAGAAATAAACGGAGAAACGGAGAAATAAATGGAGAAACGAAGAAATAAACGGAGAAACGAACAAGCAAACGGAGAAATGAAGAAAGAAACGGAGAAACGAAGAAAGAAACGGAGAAACGAACAAAGAAACGGAGAAACGAAGAAAGAAACGGAGAAACAAAGAAAGAAACGGAGAAACGAACAAAGAAACGGAGAAACGAAGAAAGAAACGGGGAAACGAAGAATGAAACGGAGAAACGAAGAAAGAAACCGAGAAATAATTGGAGAAACGAAGATATAAATGGAGAAACGAAGAAAGAAACGGAGAAACGAAGAAAGAAACGGAGAAACGAAGAAAGAAACGAAGAAACGAACAAAGAAACGGAGAAAGGAACAAAGAAACGGAGAAACGAAGAAAGAAACGGAGAATCGGAGAAATAAATGGGGAAACGAAGAAATAAACCGAGAAACGGAGAAAGAAACGGAGAAACGAACAAAGAAACGGAGAAACGAACAAAGAAACGAAGAATCGGAGATATAAATGGAGAAACGAAGAAGTAAACCGAGAAACGGAGAAAGAAACGGAGAAACGAAGAAAGAAACGGAGAAACGAACAAAGAAACGTTTCTCCGTTTCTCCGTTTCTCGGTTTCTCCGTTTATTTCTTCGTTTCTACATTTATTTCTCCGTTTCTCCGTTTCTTTGTTCGTTTCACCGTTTCTTTGTTCGTTTCTCCGTTTCTTTCTTCGTTTCTCCGTTTATTTGTTCGTTTCTCCATTTATTTCTCCGTTTCTCCGTTTCTTTGTCCGTTTCTCCGTTTCTTTGTTCGTTTCTGCGTTCCCTTCTTCGTTTCTCCGTTTATTTCTTCGTTTCTCTAATTACTTCTCCGTTTCTCCGTTTCTTTCTACATTTCTCCGTTTCTTTGTTCGTTTCTCCGTTTTTTTGGTCGTTTCTCCGTTTCTTTGTTCGTTTCTCCGTTTCTTTGGTAGATTCTCCGTTTCTTTGTTCGTTTCTCTATTTCTTTGTTCGTTTCTCCGTTTCTTCGTTTCTTTGTTCGTTTCTCAGTTTCTTTGTTCGTTTCTCCGTTTCGTTGTTCGTTTCTCCGTTTCTTTGTTCGTTTCTCCGTTTCTTTCTCCGTTTCTCGGTTTATTTCTTCGTTTCTCCATTTATATCTCCGATTCTCCGTTTCTTTGTTCGTTTCTCCGTTTCTTTCTCCGTTTCTCGGTTTATTTCTTCGTTTCCCCATTTATTTCTCCGATTCTCCGTTTCTTTCTTCGTTTCTCCGTTTCTTTCTTCGTTTCTTCGTTTCCTTCTTCGTTTCTCCGTTTCTTTCTTCGATTCTCCGTTTATTTCTTCGTTTCTCCATTTATGTCTCCGTTTCTCCGTTTCTTTGTTCGTTTCTCCATTTATTTCTCCGTGTCTTCGTTTCTTTGTTCGTTTCTCCGTTTCTTTGTTCGTTTCTCCGTTTCTTTCTCCGTTTCTCGGTTTATTTCTTCGTTTCCCCATTTATTTCTCCGATTCTCCGTTTCTTTCTTCGTTTCTCCGTTTCTTTCTTCGTTTCTTCGTTCCCTTCTTCGTTTCTCCGTTTCTTTCTTCGATTCTCCGTTTATTTCTTCGTTTCTCCATTTATGTCTCCGTTTCTCCGTTTCTTTGTTCGTTTCTCCATTTATTTCTCCGTGTCTTCGTTTCTTTGTTCGTTTCTCCGTTTCTTTGTTCGTTTCTCCGTTTCTTCCTCCGTTTCTCGGTTTATTTCTTCGTTTCTCCATTTATTTCTCCGATTCTCCGTTTCTTTCTTCGTTTCTCCGTTTATTTCTTCGTTTATACATTTATTTCTACGTTTCTCCGTTTCTTTCTTCCTTTCTCCGTTTCATTCTTCGTTTCTCCGTTTCTTTCTTGGTTTCTCCGTTTCTTTCTTCGTTTCTCCGTTTCTTTCTTCGTTTCTTCGTTTATTTCTTAGTTTCTCCATTTATTTCTCCGTTTCTTTCTTCGTTCCTCCCTTTCTTTGTTCGTTTCTCCGTTTCTTTCTCCGTTTCTCGGTTTATTTCTTCGTTTCTCCATTTATTTCTCCGATTCTCCGTTTCTTTGTTCGTTTCTTCGTTTATTTCTTCGTTACTCCGTTTCTTTCTTCGTTTCCCCGTTTCTTTGTTCGTTTCTCCGTTTCTTTGTTCGTTTCTGCGTTTCTTTCTTCGTTTCTCCGTTTCTTTCTTCGTTCCTCCGTTTCTTTCTTCGTTTCTCCGTTTCTTTCTCCGTTTCTCGGTTTACTTCTTCGTTTCTCCATTTATATCTCCGATTCTTTGTTTCTTTGTTCGTTTCTCCGTTTCTTTGTTCGTTTCTCCGTTTCTTACTCCGTTTCTCGGTTTATTTCTTCGTTTCCCCATTTATTTCTCCGATTCTCCGTTTCTTTCTTCGTTTCTCCGTTTCTTTCTTCGATTCTTCGTTTCCTTCTTCGTTTCTCCGTTTCTTTCTTCGATTCTCCGTTTATTTCTTCGTATCTCCATTTATGTCTCAGTTTCTCCGTTTCTTTGTTCGTTTCTCCATTTATTTCTCCGTGTCTTCGTTTCTTTGTTCGTTTCTCCGTTTCTTTGTTCGTTTCACCGTTTCTTCCTCCGTTTCTCGGTTTATTTCTTCGTTTCTCCATTTATTTCTCCGATTCTCCGTTTCTTTCTTCGTTTCTCCGTTTCTTTCTTCGTTTCTCCGTTTCTTTCTTGGTTTCTCCGTTTCTTTCTTCGTTTCTCCGTTTCTTTCTTCGTTTCTTCGTTTATTTCTTAGTTTCTCCATTTATTTCTCCGTTTCTTTCTTCGTTCCTCCCTTTCTTTGTTCGTTTCTCCGTTTCTTTCTCCGTTTCTCGGTTTATTTCTTCGTTTCTCCATTTATTTCTCCGATTCTCCGTTTCTTTCTTCGTTTCTTCGTTTATTTCTTCGTTACTCCGTTTCTTTCTTCGTTTCTCCGTTTCTTTGTTCGTTTCTCCGTTTCTTTGTTCGTTTCAACGTTTCTTTCTTCGTTTCTCCGTTTCATTCTTCGTTCCTCGAGTTTCTTTCTTCGTTTCTCCGTTTCTTTCTCCGTTTCTCGGTTTATTTCTTCGCTTCTCCATTTATATCTCCGATTCTCCGTTTCTTTGTTCGTTTCTCCGTTTCTTTGTTGGTTTCTCCGTTTCTTTCTCCGTTTCTCGGTTTATTTCTTCGTTTCCCCATTTATTTCTCCGATTCTCCGTTTCTTTCTTCGTTTCTCCGTTTCTTTCTTCGTTTCTCCGTTTCTTTCTTCGTTTCTTCGTTTCCCTCTTCGTTTCTCCGTTTCTTTCTTCGATTCTCCGTTTAGTTCTTCGTTTCTCCATTTATGTCTCCGTTTCTCCGTTTCTTTGTTGGTTTCTCCATTTATTTCTCCGTGTCTTCGTTTCTTTGTTCGTTTCTCCGTTTCTTTGTTCGTTTCTCCGTTTCTTACTCCGTTTCTCGGTTTATTTCTTCGTTTCTCCATTTATTTCTCCGATTCTCCGTTTCTTTCTTCGTTTCTTCGTTTCTTTCTTCGTTTCTCCGTTTCTTTCATCGTTTCTCCGTTTCTTTCTTCGTTTCTCCGTTTATTTCTTCGTTTCTCCATTTATTTCTCCGTTTCTCCGTTTCTTTCGTCGTTTCTCCGGTTCTTTGTTCGTTTCTCCGTTTCTTTGTTCGTTTCTCCGTTCCTTCCTTGGTTTCTCCGTTTATTTGTTCGTTTCACCATTTTTTTCTCTGTTTCTTTCTTCGTTCCTCCCTTTCTTTGTTCGTTTCTCCGTTTCTTTCTCCGTTTCTCGGTTTATTTCTTCGTTTCTCCATTTATTTCTCCGATTCTCCGTTTCTTTCTTCGTTTCTTCGTTTATTTCTTCGTTACTCCGTTTCTTTCTTCGTCTCTCCGTTTCTTTGTTCGTTTCTCCGTTTCTTTGTTCGTTTCAACGTTTCTTTCTTCGTTTCTCCGTTTCTTTCTTCGTTCCTCGAGTTTCTTTCTTCGTTTCTCCGTTTCTTTCTCCGTTTCTCGGTTTATTTCTTCGTTTCTCCATTTATATCTCCGATTCTCCGTTTCTTTGTTCGTTTCTCCGTTTCTTTGTTGGTTTCTCCGTTTCTTTCTCCGTTTCTCGGTTTATTTCTTCGTTTCTCCATTTATATCTCCGATTCTCCGTTTCTTTGTTCGTTTCTCCGTTTCTTTGTTGGTTTCTCCGTTTCTTTCTCCGTTTCTCGGTTTATTTCTTCTTTCCCCATTTATTTCTCCGATTCTCCGTTTCTTTCTTCGTTTCTCCGTTTCTTTCTTCGTTTCTTCGTTTCCCTCTTCGTTTCTCCGTTTCTTTCTTCGATTCTCCGTTTAGTTCTTCGTTTCTCCATTTATGTCTCCGTTTCTCCGTTTCTTTGTTCGTTTCTCCATTTATTTCTCCGTGTCTTCGTTTCTTTGTTCGTTTCTCCGTTTCTTTGTTCGTTTCTCCGTTTCTTCCTCCGTTTCTCGGTTTATTTCTTCGTTTCTCCATTTATTTCTCCGATTCTCCGTTTCTTTCTTCGTTTCTTCGTTTCTTTCTTCGTTTCTCCGTTTCTTTCATCGTTTCTCCGTTTCTTTCTTCGTTTCTCCGTCGATTTCTTCGTTTCTCCATTTATTTCTCCGTTTCTCCGTTTCTTTCGTCGTTTCTCCGGTTCTTTGTTCGTTTCTCCGTTTCTTTGTTCGTTTCTCCGTTCCTTCCTTGGTTTCTCCGTTTATTTGTTCGTTTCGCCATTTATTTCTCTGTTTCTTTCTTCGTTCCTCCCTTTCTTTGTTCGTTTCTCCGTTTCTTTCTCCGTTTCTCGGTTTATTTCTTCGTTTCTCCATTTATTTCTCCGATTCTCCGTTTCTTTCTTCGTTTCTTCGTTTATTTCTTCGTTACTCCGTTTCTTTCTTCGTTTCTCCGTTTCTTTGTTCGTTTCTCCGTTTCTTTGTTCGTTTCAACGTTTCTTTCTTCGTTTCCCCGTTCCTTTCTTCGTTCCTCGAGTTTCTTTCTTCGTTTCTCCGTTTCTTTCTCCGTTTCTCGGTTTATTTCTTCGTTTCTCCATTTGTATCTCCGATTCTCCGTTTCTTTGTTCGTTTCTCCGTTTCTTTGTTGGTTTCTCCGTTTCTTTCTCCGTTTCTCGGTTTATTTCTTCGTTTCTCCATTTATATCTCCGATTCTCCGTTTCTTTGTTCGTTTCTCCGTTTCTTTGTTGGTTTCTCCGTTTCTTTCTCCGTTTCTCGGTTTATTTCTTCGTTTCCCCATTTATTTCTCCGATTCTCCGTTTCTTTCTTCGTTTCTCCGTTTCTTTCTTCGCTTCTTCGTTTCCCTCTTCGTTTCTCCGTTTCTTTCTTCGATTCTCCGTTTATTTCTTCGTTTCTCCATTTATGTCTTCGTTTCTCCGTTTCTTTGTTCGTTTCTCCATTTATTTCTCCGTGTCTTCGTTTCTTTGTTCGTTTCTCCGTTTCTTTGTTCGTTTCTCCGTTTCTTCCTCCGTTTCTCGGTTTATTTCTTCGTTTCTCCATTTATTTCTCCGATTCTCCGTTTCTTTCTTCGTTTCTTCGTTTCTTTCTTCGTTTCTCCGTTTCTTTCATCGTTTCTCCGTTTCTTTCTTCGTTTCTCCGTTTATTTCTTTGTTTCTCCATTTATTTCTCCGTTTCTCCGTTTCTTTCGTCGTTTCTCCGGTTCTTTGTTCGTTTCTCCGTTTCTTTGTTCGTTTCTCCGTTTCTTTGTTCGTTTCTCCGTTTCTTTGTTCGTTTCTCCGTTCCTTCCTTCGTTTCTCCGTTTATTTGTTCGTTTCGCCATTTATTTCTCTGTTTCTCCGATTCTTTGTTCTTTTCTTCGTTTCTTTGTTCATTCTCCGTTTCTTTGTTCGTTTCTCCGTTTCTTTGTTCGTTTCTCCGTTTCTTTGTCCGTTTCTCCGTTTCTTTCTCCTTTTCTCGGTTTATTTCTTCGTTTCTCCATTTATTTCTCCGATTCTTCGTTTCTTTCTTCGTTTCTCCGTTTCTTTGTTCGTTTCGCCGTTTCTTTGTCCGTTTCTCCGTTTCTTTCTCCTTTTCTCGGTTTATTTCTTCGTTTCTCCATTCATTTCTCCGATTCTTCGTTTCTTTCTTCGTTTCTCCGTTTCTTTCATCGCTTCTCCGTTTCTTTCTCCGTTTCTCGGGTTATTTCTTGGTTTCTCTATTTATTTCTCCGATTCTCCGCTTCTTTCTTCGTTTCTCCGCTTCTTTATTCGTTTCTCTATTTCTTTGTTCGTTTCTCCGTTTCTTTCTTCGTTTTTTCGTTTCTTTCTTCGTTTCTCCGTTTCTTTCTTCGTTTCTCCTTTTCTTTGTTCGTTTCTCCGTTTCTTTCTCCGTTTCTCGGTTTATTTCTTCGTTTCTCCATTTATTTCTCCGATTTTCCGTTTCTTTCTTCGCTTCTCCGTTTCTTTCTTCGTTTCTCCGTTTCTTTTTTCGTTTTTCCGTTTCTTTCTTCGTTTCTCCGTTTCTTCCTTCGTTTCTTCGTTTCTTCGTTTCTCCGTTTCTCCGTTTCTCCGTTTCTCCGTTTCTCCGTTTCTCCTTTTCTCCGTTTCTCCGTTTCTCCGTTTCTCCTTTTCTCCTTTTCTCCGTTTCTCCGTTTCTCCGTTTCTCCGTTTCTCCGTTTCTCCGTTTAGATTAAATGATTATAATAATTTTGATCGTACTTCAAAGTAAAGAGATGTTTCTTAAAGTTTTAAACCATGGAAAGTAATAATTGTCTATGAGATATATCAATTTAACATTTGATTAATACTTGAAGAATCGAAATTTGTGGTATTTTCCTGATACCAAAGGTTGAAATTCAGGCATAAATTTTAGAAAATGTTTGATTTTGGGACTCTTGGTGTCAGTGTACGATATGCGAGGAAGTGGTACGACTTCGCGGATTCTTAGAATTGACGTCAAATTCCAAGAATTTCCGCGAATCGAAATTCTGTTGTACTTTCGAACGAATTTCTGAATCATGGATCCCGATTTTCTTTGTATCAGGAGAACATGATAGTTGAGGACATATAGTTTTAAGTAGTTTTAGCAGTTTGATAGGATCGGGTTAAAGAAATGGAAACAAATAATGGACAAAAATAAAGTTTCTGCTGTCAGTGAAATTGATTTTATTTCAATACATCAATTGAACTTGTTGAAAGTACTGTACAGTAAAGTGCTCTACTGTACCGTAAAAATTACTATTCTAAACTCGCAGCCGATTTGCTCAGTACTACCCACGACGAATAATTACTGTTCGTCGCGAGTAATACCGATTACCAGGTCTCACCACGTGGAGGTTGCTGCGAGCGGAGACCCGGAGAGAGATAGATGGAATCAAAGTTCCATTGATCTCCCTCGACACCCGATACAAACGAAGATACTAAACCAAAGAGATGGAAGGAATCAATGTTCCTTCGATCTCCTCGTTTAGTTCTGCCAAGCAATTACATTATGGAAAAATTAGGCAAAATTGGAAAAGACGCGACACGAACCGTGCAGTTGGTCCTACTAGGTCGGTCCCGTTTCCCCTCAGTGGGCCCGATTAAAGAGGAAATGCACGACGCCGTCCACTCATATAGAGTGCCCCGTTTCTCCCAACTCCGCGTCAGGAACCACGCAAAGCGTGGACCTGACTCACGGAGGATGACGAAGAGAGGGTCTTATGGCACAGGGCTTCCACAGGGACCGATGCGAACACCTGCCTCTGTGGTCGCAGCATGTTCTCTCTGGAAGCGGACGCACCAGAAGAGACGGCGATCGACCGTTCAGACCACCTACACTGCCGGTCACTTGCTTATGCAACAAGCAGTGATGACCGGGCTGAAGAACGAGGAAGCGAGCAAAAATAAGCTAAAGATTGGATAATTGCTTGACAGATAACAGATATTTGTACACGGTGGCCTTAAAATTAACTTACTCCAAGCTTAACTAAAGATCCCACGGCGGTTGCGACGATAGTGTCCTCTTCGTTCTTCGTTCTTTGTTCTTCGTTCTTCGTTCTTCGTTCTTCGTTCTTCGTTCTTCGTTCTTCGTTCTTCGTTCTTCGTTCTTCGTTCTTCGTTCTTCGTTCTTCGTTCTTCGTTCTTCGTTCTCCGGTGTGCCTACCTAAGAGAAACCTAAAGTCAAGGCATGATAAAAAAATGATAGAAAATAGAAATGAAGTTGGTTAGTGATTAAATACAGTCATTCAGTAACAAAGGAAATAAAGGCAAGAATGACAAAAAAATAAACATGGAAAAACTAGTACAAAGTAAAATCAGAGAACAAATAAAATAAATTACAGAAAGAAACAATTAAAAACCAAAGAAAGGATTGAGAGAATGGTCGCCAGTACTGACCACCGCCTACCGGCGGCCAGTACCGGTTACCAAGGTGGGGGTCCCCCTTCCATAAACCTAAAACGAAGAGATCCATCCACCTCCGAGGCTCCAGGAAGAATGAAATTTTAAACAACCGGGGGCTCCTTATATACCCTCTGTAAGGTCACTTACCGGTACTTCCATTGTCTTTGTTCGATCTAATCGAAATTTTCGAAGGCGAACGGTTTCGGTGAATGTTTGTTCATTTCCGCGATTGTTACTAACATTTATACATGTTCCCAATATTGATCGAACAATGTGCATCTTATATATGTATTGCAATTAATTAAGAAACTTATAGAAATTGATTTTGATCGAGACTCGATGTTAAAACGTGTTTCGTAATGTTTTTAAGCATGGAAAGTAACAATTGTTCATTAAATGCATTAAGTTAACATTTGTTTAATTCTTATAATTTGCACAATACGCGTAGAAGTTGTGTTTTTTACATAAAAGTGCCGAAATTCAATTAATCGCCTTTTTTAGTTAGAAAAATCATCGCGATGAAGACTTGTGAATCGATAATCGATACCTGTAGCCTTGAAAATGTCAGTTGGATCTCAGCGAAAAATTCCTTCGCGAACAAAGAATATTTCAACGAAATGATATTTTAAGCCATTATTTATACTAGAACATTGTTAATAATTGTTTAATCTACAGTCCTACGACGGTTGATAATAAATTTGATAAATAAACATCGAGATATTGCGAAATCTTCGAAGGCGGACGGTTTCGGTTAATGTTTGTTCATTTCCGCGATTGTTATTAACATTTATGCATGTTCCCAATATTGATCGAACAATATGCATCTTATTTAGGTATCATAAATCATTAGTTAGTTTTCAGAAATTAATTGATTTCGAAAATGAAAGCAAAATATTGATATTCATATATTTCTCGATTTGCAACCTAAATTAATCTTTATAAGCAAATTATTCATTTACAATGCAAAAGAAAATGCATTTTGTAACATTCATATTCCCAACTTTTACAGTGCAAACCATTAATTAGTTTACAAATGTTAATTTTCATAAAAAATGGAGAAATATATGTATACCAAACTCTTCGTTAAATTTTCCGATAAAATTTAATTCACATACTGTAACATAAAAGTTCGGAACGTGGAAAAATGTTTCTAACAATCGCCTAGAGACATAAACATTCGCTAAAGCAATTCGCCTTCCCAGATTTCGCAATATCTTGATGTTTGTTTATCATAATTATTAACAACCGTCGTAGGACCGTAGATTAAACAATTATTAACAATGTCCTAGTATAAATAATGGCTTAAAATATCATTTCGTTGAAATATTCTTTGTTCGCGATGGAATTGTTCTTATTGAGATCAAACCGACATTGTCAAGGCTGGAAATGTTTATCGATTCACAAACGTCTATCACGATGGTTTTTCTATCTAGAAAAGCGATTAATTGAATTTCGACGCTTTTACATCAAGAATACAGCTTCCACGCATAATCCGAAAATTATAAGAACGAAACAAATGTTAAATTAATGTATCTAATAAACAATTGTTACTTTCCATGCTTTGAAACATTAAGAAACACGTTTATACCTCGAATCTCGGTCAAAATTAATTGCTGTAGGCGAATCAATCATATTTAATGCATAAATAAGATGCATATTGTAAGATAAATGTTCGGAACATGTATAAATGTTAGTAACAATCGCGGAAATGAACAAACATTCACCGAAACCGTTCGCCTTCGCAGATTTCGCAATATCCTGACGTTCATTTATCATATTTATTAACAATCGTCGTAGGATTGTAGATTAAACCATTATTAACAATTTCCTAGTATAAATAATGGTTTAAAATATCATTTCATTGAAATATTCTTTGTTCAGGAAGGAATTTTTCATTGAGGTGCAACCGACATTCTCAAGGCTACACGTGTCGATCATCGCGAAGATTGTTCTATTCAGAGAAGCGATTAATTGAATTTCGCCGCTTTGGAGTAAAAAATGAAACTTCTACGCGTATTGTGTAAATTATAAAAATTAAACAAATGTTAAATTAATGTATCTAATAAACAATTGTTACTTTCCATGCTTTAAAACTTTCCTAAACACGTTTTACTATAAATCTCGATCAAAAACAATTTCTGTAAGTTACTTAATCATTTTTAATGCATAAATAAGGTGCACATTGTTCAATTAATATTGAGAACATGCATAAATGTTAGTAACAATCGCGGAAATGAACAAACATTCACCGAAACCGTTCGTCTTCGCAGATTTTGCAATATCTCGATGTTTATTTATCATATTTATTAACAACCGTCATAGGACCATACTTTAGACAATTATTAACAATGTTCTGGTATAAATAATGGCTTAAAAGTCATTACTTTCTGGAAATATTTGTTAGATCGAACAAAGACAATCGAAGTAACCGTGCGATAAAATAAATGAATATTTCTCTACATATCGAAAAAATAGTTTGTATATATGCATGTATATTCCGAATGCTCAGTGACACACATATGTCACATGGCAATGAAGTGGGTTGCCATCTACTAGAGAATAGGTAAACTACACTTAAGGTGTGAAAACACCTGGCGGAGAAACGCTCAAGTTTGTTGAGGAATTGTTGTTATTTCCACCAATAGATAGCGCCACATGCATAATTTACCGACATTACAGATAAGTATTTCCATTTGTATGGTATTCCCTACCGTGCAATAAAATAAATAAATATTTTTGTACAAAGTTTCGTATGTATCATCTTTCGAATAAATGTAAAGTTAAACGAAATCAGCGTAATGAAATTTCTCTGCATTCTAGCCTTCCTTTATACATTTAAAAAAATCTTTGATACCTCGAAATCATGGCTACACATATCGATTATCGACTCACAAGTGTTTATCACGATGATTTTTCTACATAGAAAAGCGATTAGTCGAAATTCAGCACGTTTGAGTAAGAAATACAAATTCTACGCGTATTGTGTAAATTATGAGAATTAAATAAATGCTAAACTATTGCAGTAAATAGACAATTATTACTTTCCTTGCTTTCAAACTTTACGAAACAAGTTTTTACTTTGAATCTCGATCAAAATCAATTTCTATAGGTATAATCATTTACCATGCATAAATAAGATACATATTGTTCGATTAATATTGAGAACATGCATAAATGTTAGTAACAATCGCGAAAGTTAACAAATATGTTCTCCAAGAGACGGCAACCCATATAATTACCACGTTGCAAATGTTTGGAATTTCAGATCATATTTGCATGCATCACAAGCAATAATTTCGATATGTAGAGAAATATTTATTTATTTTATCGCACGGTAGGGAATATTATACAAAGGGGATTATATATCTTTAATGTCGGTAAATTTATGCTCGTGGCGCTATCTATTGGTGGAAATAAGAACAATTCCTCAACAAACTTGAGCGTTTCTCCGCCAGGTGTTTTCACACCTTAAGTGTAGGTTACCTATTCTCTAGTAGATGGCAACCCACTTCATTGCCGTGTGACATATGTGTGTCACTGAGCGTTCAGAATATATATTTGCATATATACAGACTATAATTTCGATATGTAGAGAAATATTCATTTATTTTATCGCACGGTTACTTCGATTGTCTTTGTTCAATCTAACAAATATTTCCAGAAAGTGATGACTTTCATGCCATTATTTATGCTAAAACAATGTTAATAATTGTTTAATCTACGGTCCCACGACGCTTGTTAATAATTATGATAAATAAACGTCAAGATATTGCTAAATTTGCGAAGGCGAACGGTTTCGGTGAATGTTTGTCCATTTCCGCGATTGTTAGTAACATTTATATGTGCTCCCAATATTAATTGAACAATGTGCATATTATTTATGCATCACAAATGATTAAGAAACTTATAGAAATTAATTTTGATCGAGCTCCGAAGTAAAGAGGTGTTTCTTAAAGTTTTAAAATATGGAAAGTAATAATTGTCTATTAGATATATCGATGTAACATTTGATTAGTACTTGAGAAATCGAAATGCATACTTCCTTGGCGACAGTGTTCTCCTCATACCAAAGGATGAAATTCAGACATAAATTGTAGAAAATGTTCAATGTTGGGACTCTTGTTGTCAGGAGTATATGATATGCGAGGTAGTGCCACGATTTCGCGAATGAAAAATACTTCTATGAAAAATAATGTTTTAATCCATTATTTATACCAGGACATTGTTAATAATTTTTTATACCATGGTGCTACGACGGTTGTTAATAATTCTGATGAATGAACATCAAGATTTTGCGAAATCTGCGAAGGGGAACGGTTTCAGTGAATTGTTGTTCTTCCACGCGATTGTTATTAACATTTATGCATGTTTCGAACATTTATGTGAGAGAATGCATCTTAGTTATGCATTGTAAATTATTGATTTGCCTATAGAAATTAAATTTCATCGAGAATTGAAGTAAAACGTGGTATTCATATGTTTCTCGATTTTCGATCGAAATTAATATTTGTAAAGTAATTAATGACTTATAATGCACAAACAAGATGCACATTGTAATGTTAATATTCGGAACGTGCGTAAATGTTAATAACAATCACGGAAATGAAAAAACATTTACCAAAACCGTTCTTCTTCATAGATTTTGCAATATCTTGATGTTTATTTATCATAATCATTAACAACCGTCGTTGGACCATAGTTTAAACAATTATTAACAATGTCCTAGTATAAATAATGGCTTAAAATATCATTTCGTTGAAATATTCTTTGTTCGCGAAGGAATTTTTCGCTGAGATCCAACTGACATTTTCAAGGCTACAGGTATCGATTATCGATTCACAAGTCTTCATCGCGATGATTTTTCTAACTAAAAAAGGCGATTAATTGAATTTCGGCACTTTTATGTAAAAAATACCACTTCTACGCGTATTGTGTAAATTATAAGAATTAAACAAATGTTAAATTAATGTATTTAATGAACAATTGTTACTTTCCATGCTTTAAAACTTTAGGAAACACGTTTTAACATCGAGTCTCGATCAAAATCAATTTCTATAAGTTTCTTAATTAATTGCAATACATAAATAAGATGCACATTGTTCGATCAATATTGGAAACATGCATAAATGTTAGTAACAATCGCGGAAATGAACAAACATTCACCGAAACCGTTCGCCTTCGAAGATTTCGATTAGATCGAACAAAGACAATGGAAGAAACGGTAAGTCACCTTGGGGAGGGTATATAAGGAGCCCCCGGTTGTTTAAAATTTCATTGTTCCCGAAGCCTCCGAGGTGGACGCATCTCTTCGTTTTAGGTTTATGGAAGGGGGATCCCTCACCATGGTAACCGGTACTGGCCGCCGGTAAGCGGTGGTCAGTATTGGCGACCACTCTCTCAATCCTTCCTTTTTTTTTTCTAACTGTTTCTTTGTCTAATTCTTTTCATTTGTACTCTGATTTTAATTTCTACTTGTTTTGACATGTTTATTTTTTTCCACTAACCAAATTCATTTCTATTTTCTATTATGCCATGACTTTAGGTTTCTCTTAGGTTTCTCTTAGATACATTCTCTTAGATGTATCGGAAAACGAAGAACGAAGAACGAAGAGGACTGATGTATTGCATCCTCCGCGGGACTGTTAATTCTAAGTATAGACTAAGTTAGTTTTAAGGTTACCATGTACGAGTATCTGTGATCTGCCGAGCAATTATCCAATCTTTAACTTCTTTTTGCTCGCTTGCTCGTATCTCAGTCCGGCCACCTCTGCTTGTTGCATAAGCAAGTGACCGGCCGTGGAGGTGGACCGAACGCTCGATCGCTGTCTCTTCTGGTGCGTCCGCTTTGAGAGAGAATATGCTGCGAACACAGGGGCAGGTGTTCGCACCGGTCCCTGCGGAAGTCCTTGTGCCACAAGACGCTCTCTTTGTCATCCTCCGTGAGTCAGGTCCACGCTTTGCGTGGTTCCTGACGCGGAGTTGGGAGAAACGGGGCACTCTATATGAGTGGACGGCGTCGTGCATTTCCTCTTTAATCGGGCCCACTGAGGGGAAACGGGACCGACCTAGTAGGAGCAACTCCACGGTTCGTGTCGCGTATTTCCCAATTTCGCCTAATTTTTCCATAATGTAATTGCTCGGCAGAATTAAACGAGGAGATCAAAGGAAAATTGATTCCGTCCATCTCTGCAGTTAGAATAAGTTAGTTTTAAGGCTGTGATCTGCCAAGCAATTATCCAATCTTTAGCTTAATTTTGCTCGCTTCCTCGTTCCTAGGTCCGGTCACCACTGCTTCTTGTACAAGCAAGTGGCCGGCCGTGTAAGTAGTCCGAACGGTCTATCACCGTCTCTTCCGGTGTGTCCGCTTCCAGAGGGGGCATGTTGCGACCACAGGAGCAGGCATTTTTGCCGGTCCCTGCGAAAGTCTCCAAAATAAGACCCTCTCGTCGCAAAGATGGAGAAACGGGGCACTCCTCTAGGGGAGTGGTAGGCGTCGTTCGTTTTCTCTGGAATCGGAACCACGTAGGGGAAACGGGATAGACCTAGTAGGACCAACTGCACGGTTCGTGTCGCGTCTTTCCCAATTTTGCCTAATTTTTACATAATGTAATTGCTTGGCAGAACTAAACAAGGAGATCGAAGGAAAATTGATTCTTTCCATCTCTTTGGTTTAGTATCTTCGTTTGTATCGCGTGTCGAGGGAGATCGATGAAACTTTGATTCCATCTATCTCTCTTCGGGTCTCCGCTCGCAGCAACCTCCACGTGGTGAGACCTGGTAATCGGTATTACTCGCGACGAAGTATCACTTACAACGAGTAACGCCGAGCTAATTGGCTGCGAACTTAGAATAATTATTTAAGATGTGAGAACAAGTAGAAAACAAGATTTTTGTAAGGCGTGTGAGAGCGTGAAGACGTTAATGAAACCAATAACTGGAATGGCCTAGGGGAAAAGTACACACACCATTGTAATCGGGCGAGTTTCTACTTTCAGATGCAACAGGAATTTCTCGAGTTCGTCAATCCGTTCGCGAGATATGGGAATTTGAAGTTAAGGAATGGTTGAGAAACCATCAAAATTTTCGCTGGTCTGATACTCGAAACCAATAACTAGAATGGCCTAGGGGAAAAGTACACACACCATTGTAATCGGGCGAGTTTCTACTTTCAGATGCAACAGGAATTTCTCGAGTTCGTCACTCCGTTCGCGAGATATGGGAGTTTGAAGTTAAGGAATGGTTGAGAAACCATCAAAATTTTCGCTGGTTTGATACTCGAAACCAATAACTGGAATGGCCTAGGGGAAAAGTACACACACCATTGTAATCGGACGAGTTTCTACTTTCAGATGCAACAGGAATTTCTCGAGTTCGTCAATCCGTTCGCGAGATATGGGAGTTTGAAGTTAAGGAATGGTTGAGAAACCATCAAAATTTACGCAAGTCTGATACTCGAAACCAATAACTACAAAGGCCTAGGGGAAAAACACACATATCTTTGTAATCGGGCGCGTTTCTACTTTCAGATGCAACAGGAATTTCTCGAGTTCGTCAATCCGTTCGCGAGATGTGGGAGTTTGAAGTTAAGGAATGGTCGAGAAACGATCAAAATTTTCGCAAGTCTGATACTCGAAACCAATAACTACAAAAGCCTAGGGGAAAAACACACATATCTTTGTAATCGGGCGAGTCTCTACTTTCAGATGCAACAGGAATATCTCGAGTTCGTCAATCCGTTCGCGAGATATGGGAGTTTGAAGTTAAGGAATGCTTGAGAAACAATCAAAACTTTCGAAAGTCTGATACTCGAAACCAATAACGACAAACGCCTAGGGGAAAAATACACACACCGTTGTAATCGGGCGAGTTTCTACTTTCACATGCAACAGGAATTTCTCGAGTTCGTCAACCCGTTCGCGAAATATCGGAGTTTGGAGTTAAGAGATGGTTGGGGAAACCATCAAAATTTTCGCAAGTCTGATATTCGATAACAACAACTGGAGTCGCCTAGGGGAAAAGTGCACACAGCATTGTAATCGGGCGAGTTTCTACTTTCAGATACAACAGGAATTTCTCGAATTCGTCAATCCGTTCGCGATATATGGGAGTTTGAAGTTAAGGAATGGTTGAGGAACCATCAAAATATTCGCTGGTCTAATACTCGAAACCAATAACTACAAAGGCCTAGGGGAAAAACACACATATCTTTGTAATCGGGCGAGTTTCTACTTTCACATGCAACAAGAATTTCTCGAGTTCGGCAATCCGTTCGCGAGATATGGGAGTTTGAAGTTAAGGAATGGTTGTGGAACCTTAAAAATTTTCGCTGGTCTGATACTCGAAACCAATAACTGGAATGGCCTAGGGGAAAAGTACACACACCATTGTAATCGGGCGAGTTTCTACTTTCAGATGCAACAGAAATTTCTCGAGTTCGTCATTCCGTTCGCGGGATATGGGAGTTTGAAGTGAAGGAATGGTTGAGAAACCATTAAAATTTTCGCAATCCTGATGCTAGAAACCAATAACTACAATGACCTAGGGGAAAATACACATACCGTTGTAATCGGGCGAGTTTGTGCTTTCAGATGCAACAGGAATTTCTCGAGTTCGTCAATCCGTTCGCGAGATATGGGAGTTTGAAGTTAAGGAATGGTTGAGAAACTATCAAAATTTTCGCGTGGCTGATACCCGAAACCAATAACTACAAAGACCTAGGTGAAAAACACACATATCTTTGTAATCGGGCGAGTTTCTACTTTCAGATGCAACAGGAATTTCTCGAGTTCGACAATCCGTTCGCGAGAAATGGGAGTTTGAAGTTAAGGAATGTTTGAGAAACTATCAAAATTTTCGCATGTCTGATACCCGAAACCAATAACTACAAAGACCTAGGTGAAAAACACACATATCTTTGTAATCGGGCGAGTTTCTACTTTCAGATGCAACAGGAATTTCCCGAGTTCGTCATTCCGTTCGCGAGATATGGGAGTTTGAAGGTTAGGAAAGCTTGAGAAACCATCAAAATTTTAGCTGGTCTGATACTCGAAACCAATAACTGGAATGACTTAGGGGAAAAGTGCACACACCATTGTAATCGGGCGAGTTTCTGCTTTCAGATGCAACAGGAATTTCTCGAGTTCGTCAATCGGTTCGTGAGATATGGGAGTTTGAAATTAAGGATAGGTTGAGAAACCATCAAAATTTTCGCAAGTCTGATACTCGAAACCAATAACTACAAAGCCCTAGGGGAAAAATACACATACCGTTGTAATCGGGCGAGTTTCCACTTTCAGATGCAACAGGAATTTCTCGAGTTCGTCAATCTGTTCGCGAGAAATGGGAGTTTGAATTTAAGGAATGGTTGAGAAACTATCAAAATTTTTGCGTGTCTGATACCCGAAACCAATAACTACAAAGACCTAGGTGAAAAACACACATATCTTTGTAATCGGGCGAGTTTCTACTTTCAGATGCAACAGGAATTTCTCGAGTTCGACAATCCGTTCGCGAGAAATGGGAGTTTGATGTTAAGGAATGGTTGAGAAACTATCAAAATTTTCGCATGTCTGATACCCGAAAACAATAACTACACAGGCCTAGGTGAAAAACACACATACCTTTGTAATCGGGCGAGATTCTACTTTAAGATGCAACAGGAATTTCTCGAGTTCGTCATTCCGTTCGCGAGATATGGGAGTTTGAAGGTTAGGAATGCTTGAGAAACCATCAAAATTTTCGCTGGTCTGATACTCGAAACCAATAACTACAAAGCCCTAGGGGAAAAATACACATACCGTTGTAATCGGGCGAGTTTCCACTTTCAGATGCAACAGGAATTTCTCGAGTTCGTCAATCCGTTCACGAGATATGGGAGTTTGAAATTAAGGAATGGTTGAAAATCCATCGAAATTTTCGCTATTCTGATGCTAGAAACGAATAACTGGAATGGCCTCGGGGAGAAGTACACACACCATTCTAATCGGGCGAGACTCTACATTCAGATGCAACAGGAATTTCTCGAGTTCGTCAATCCGTTCGCGAGATATGGGAGTTTGAAGTTAAGGAATGGTCGGGAATCTATCAAAATTTTCGCAAGTCTGATACTCGAAACCAATAACTACTTAGGCCTAGGGCAAAAACACACATATCTTTGTAATCGGGCGAGTTTCTAATTTCAGATGCAACAGGAATTTCTCGAGTTCGTCAATCCGTTCGCGAGATATGGGAGTTTGAAGTTAAGGAATGCTTGAGAAACCATCAAAATTTTCGAAAGTCTGATACACGAAACCAATAACTACAAAGGCCTAGGGGAAAAATGCACATACCTTTGTAATCGGGCGAGTTTCCATTCTCAGATGCAACAGGAATTTCTCGAGTTTGGCAATCCGTTCGCGAGATATAGGAGTTTGAAGTTAAGGAATGCTTGAGATACCATCAAAATTTTCGCAATTCTGATACTCGAAACCAATAACTGGAATGGCCTAGGGGAAAAGTACACACACCCTTGCAATCGTGCGAGTGTCTGCTTTCAGATGCAACAGGAATTTCTCGAGTTCGTCATTCCGTTCGCGAGATATGGGAGTTTGAAGTTAAGGAATGGTTGAGAAACCATCAAGATTTTCGCAATTCTGATGCTAGAAACGAATAACTGGAATGGCCTTGGGGAAAAGTACACACACCGTTGTAATCGGGCGAGTTTCTACTTTCAGATGCAACAGGAATTTCTCGAGTTCGTCAATCCGTTCACGAGGTATGGAAGTTTGAATTTAAGGAATGGTTGAGGATCCATCAAAATTTTCGCAAGTCTGATACCCGAAACCAATAACTACAAAGGCCTAGGGGAAAATGCACATACCTTTGTAATCAGGCAAGTTTCCAGTTTCAGATGCAACAGGAATTACTCGAGTTCGTCATCCCGTTCGCGAGATATGGGAGTTAGAGGTTAAGGAATGGCTGAGAAGCCATCCAAATTTTCGCAATTCTGATGCTAGAAACCAATAACTACCATGACCTAGGGGAAAATACACATACCGTTGTAATCGGGCGAGTTTCTGCTTTCAGATGCAACAGGAATTTCTCGAGTTCGTCAATCCGTTCGCGAGATATGGGAGTTTGAAATTAAGGAATGGCTGAGAGACTATCAAAATTTTCGCAAGTCTGATACTCGAAACCAATAACTACAAAGGCCTAGGTGAAAAACACACATATCTTTGTAATCGGGCGAGTTTCTACTTTCAGATGCATCAGGAATTTCTCGAGTTCGTCAATCCGTTCGCGAGAAATGGGAGTTTGAAGTTAAGGAATGGTTGAGAAACTATCAAAATTTTCGCATGTCTGATACCCGAAACCAATAACTACACAGGCCTAGGTGAAAAACACACATATCTTTGTAATCGGGCGAGTTTCTACTTTCAGATGCAACAGGAATTTCTCGAGTTCGTCAATCCGTTCGCGAGAAATGGGAGTTTGAAGTTAAGGAATGGTTGAGAAACTATCAAAATTTTCGCGTGTCTGATACCCGAAACCAATAACTACAAAGACCTAGGTGAAAAACACATATATCTTTGTAATCGGGCGAGTTTCTACTTTCAGATGCAACAGGAATTTCTCGAGTTCGTCAATCCGTTCGCGAGAAATGGGAGTTTGAAGTTAAGGAATGGTTGAGAAACTATCAAAATTTTCGCATGTCTGATACCCGAAACCAATAACTACACAGGCCTAGGTGAAAAACACACATATCTTTGTAATCGGGCGAGATTCTACTTTAAGATGCAACAGGAATTTCTCGAGTTCGTCATTCCGTTCGCGAGATATGGGAGTTTGAAGGTTAGGAATGCTTGAGAAACCATCAAAATTTTCGCTGGTCTGATACTCGAAACCAATAACTGGAATGACTTAGGGGAAAAGTGCACACACCATTGTAATCGGGCGAGTTTCTGCTTTCAGATGCAACAGGAATTTCTCGAGTTCGTCAATCCGTTCGTGAGATATGGGAGTTTGAAATTAAGGATAAGTTGAGAAACCATCAAAATTTTCGCAAGTCTGATACACGAAACCAATAACTACAAAGGCCTAGGGGAAAAATACACATACCGTTGTAATCGGGCGAGTTTCCACTTTCAGATGCAACAGGAATTTCTCGAGATCGTCAATCCGTTCACGAGATATGGGAGTTTGAAGTTAAGGAATGGTTGAGAATCCATCGAAATTTTCGCGATTCTGATGCTAGAAACGAATAACTGGAACGGCCTCGGGGAAAAGTACAAACACCATTCTAATCGGGCGAGACTCTACTTTCAGATGCAACAGGAATTTCTCGAGTTCGTCAATCCGTTCGCGAGAAATGGGAGTTTGAAGGTTAGGAATGCTTGAGAAACTATCAAAATTTTCGCGTGTCTGATACCCGAAACCAATAACTACAAAGACCTAGGTGAAAAACACACATATCTTTGTAATCGGGCGAGTTTCTACTTTCAGATGCAACAGGAATTTCTCGAGTTCGTCAATCCGTTCGCGAGAAATGGGAGTTTGAAGTTAAGGAATGGTTGAGAAACTATCAAAATTTTCGCATGTCTGATACCCGAAACCAATAACTACACAGGCCTAGGTGAAAAACACACATATCTTTGTAATCGGGCGAGATTCTACTTTAAGATGCAACAGGAATTTCTCGAGTTCGTCATTCCGTTCGCGAGATATGGGAGTTTGAAGGTTAGGAATGCTTGAGAAACCATCAAAATTTTCGCTGGTCTGATACTCGAAACCAATAACTGGAATGACTTAGGGGAAAAGTGCACACACCATTGTAATCGGGCGAGTTTCTGCTTTCAGGTGCAACAGGAATTTCTCGAGTTCGTCAATCCGTTCGTGAGATATGGGAGTTTGAAATTAAGGATAAGTTGAGAAACCATCAAAATTTTCGCAAGTCTGATACACGAAACCAATAACTACAAAGGCCTAGGGGAAAAATACACATACCGTTGTAATCGGGCGAGTTTCCACTTTCAGATGCAACAGGAATTTCTCGAGATCGTCAATCCGTTCACGAGATATGAGAGTTTGAAGTTAAGGAATGGTTGAGAATCCATCGAAATTTTCGCGATTCTGATGCTAGAAACGAATAACTGGAACGGCCTCGGGGAAAAGTACAAACACCATTCTAATCGGGCGAGACTCTACTTTCAGTTGCAACAGGAATTTCTCGAGTTCGTCATTCCGTTCGCGAGATATGGGAGTTTGAAGGTTAGGAATGCTTGAGAAACCATCAAAATTTTCCCTGGTCTGATACTCGAAACCAATAACTGGAATGACTTAGGGGAAAAGTGCACACACCATTGTAATCGGGCGAGTTTCTGCTTTCAGATGCAACAGGAATTTCTCGAGTTCGTCAATCCGTTCGTGAGATATGGGAGTTTGAAATTAAGGATAGGTTGAGAAACAATCAAAATTTTCGCAAGTCTGATACTCGAAACCAATAACTACACAGGCCTAGGTGAAAAACACACATATCTTTGTAATCGGGCGAGTTTCTACTTTCAGATGCAACAGGAATTTCTCGAGTTCGTCAATCCGTTCGCGAGAAATGGGAGTTTGAAGTTAAGGAATGGTTGAGAAGCTATCAAAATTTTCGCATGTCTGACACCCGAAAACAATAACTACACAGGCCTAGGTGAGAAACACACATATCTTTGTAATCGGGCGAGTTTCTACTTTAAGATGCAACAGGAATTTCTCGAGTTCGTCAATCCGTTCGCGAGATATGGGAGTTCGATGTTAAGGAATGGTTGAGAAACCATCAAGATTTTCGCAATTCTGTTGCTAGAAACGAATAACTGGAATGGCCTTGGGGAAAAGTACACACACCATTGTAATCGGGCGAGTTTCTTGTTTCAGATGCAATAGGAATTTCTCGAGTTCGTCAATCCGTTCACGAGATATGGGAGTTTGAAGTTAAGGAATGGTTGAGAAACTATCAAAATTTTCGCATGTCTGATACCCGAAACCAATAACTACACAGCCCTAGGTGAAAAACACACATATCTTTGTAATCGGGCGAGTTTCTACTTTCAGATGCAACAGGAATTTCTCGAGTTCGTCAATCCGTTCGCGAGATATGGGAGTTTGAAGTTAAGGAATGGTCGGGAAACTATCAAAATTTTCGCAAGTCTGATACTCGAAACCAATAACTACTTAGGCCTAGGGGAAAAACACACATATCTTTGTAATCGGGCGAGTTTCTAATTTCAGATGCAACAGGAATTTCTCGAGTTCGTCAATCCGTTCGCGAGATATGGGAGTTTGAAGGTAAGGAATGCTTGAGAAACCATCAAAATTTTCGCAATTCTGATACTCGAAACCAATAACGGGAATGGCCTAGGGGAAAAGTACACACACCATTGCAATCGTGCGAGTGTCTACTTTCAGATGCAACAGGAATTTCTCGAGTTGGTCAATCCGTTCGCGAGAAATGGGAGTTTGAAGTTAAGGAATGCTTGAGAAACCATCAAAATTTTCGCTGGTCTGATACTCGAAACCAATAACTGGAATGACTTAGGGGAAAAGTGCACACACCATTGTAATCGGGCGAGTTTCTGCTTTCAGATGCAACAGGAATTTCTCGAGTTCGTCAATTCGTTCGTGAGATATGGGAGTTTGAAATTAAGGATAGGTTGAGGAACCATCAAAATTTTCGCAAGTCTGATACTCGAAACCAATAACTACAAAGCCCTAGGGGAAAAATACACATACCGTTGTAATCGGGCGAGTTTCCACTTTCAGATGCAACAGGAATTTCTCGAGTTCGTCAATCCGTTCACGAGATATGGGAGTTTGAAGTTAAGGAATGGTTGAAAATCCATCGAAATTTTCGCAATTCTGATGCTAGAAACGAATAACTGGAATGGCCTCGGGGAAAAGTACACACATCATTCTAATCGGGCGAGACTCTACTGTCAGATGCAACAGGAATTTCTCGAGTTCGTCAATCCGTTCGCGAGATATGGGAGTTTGAAGTTAAGGAATGCTTGAGAAACCATCAAAATTTTCGAAAGTCTGATACACGAAACCAATAACTACAAAGGCCTAGGGGAAAAATGCACATACCTTTGTAATCGGGCGAGTTTCCACTCTCAGATGCAACAGGAATTTCTCGAGTTCGGCAATCCGTTCACGAGATATGGGAGTTTGAAGTTAAGGAATGGTTGAGAAACTATCAAAATTTTCGCATGTCTGATACCCGAAACCAATAACTACACAGCCCTACGTGAAAAACACACATATCTTTGTAATCGGGCGAGTTTCTACTTTCAGATGCAACAGGAATTTCTCGAGTTCGGCAATCCGTTCGCGAGATATAGGAGTTTGAAGTTAAGGAATGCTTGAGAAACCATCAAAATTTTCGCAATTCTGATACTCGAAACCAATAACTGGAATGGCCTAGGGGAAAAGTACACACACCCTTGCAATCGTGCGAGTGTCTACTTTCAGATGCAACAGGAATTTCTCGAGTTCGTCATTCCGTTCGCGAGATATGGGAGTTTGAAGTTAAGGAATGGTTGAGAAACCATCAAGATTTTCGCAATTCTGATGCTAGAAACGAATAACTGGAATGGCCTTGGGGAAAAGTACACACACCATTGTAATCGGGCGAGTTTCTACTTTCAGGTGCAACAGGAATTTCTCGAGTTCGTCAATCCGTTCGGGAGGTATGGGAGTTTGAATTTAAGGAATGGTTGAGGATCCATCAAAATTTTCGCAAGTCTGATACCCGAAACCAATAACTACAAAGGCCTAGTGGAAAAATACACATACCGTTGTAATCGGGCGAGTTTCCACTTTCAGATGCAACAGGAATTTCTCGAGTTCGTCAATCCGTTCACGAGATATGGGAGTTTGAAGTTAAGGAATGGCTGAAAATCCATCGAAATTTTCGCAATTCTGATGCTAGAAACGAATAACTGGAATGGCCTCGGGGAAAAGTACACACATCATTCTAATCGGGCGAGACTCTACTTTCAGATGCAACAGGAATTTCTCGAGTTCGTCAATCCGTTCGCGAGATATGGGAGTTTGAAGTTAAGGAATGGTCGGGAAACTATCAAAATTTTCGCAAGTCTGATACTCGAAACCAATAACTACTTAGGCCTAGGGGAAAAACACACATATCTTTGTAATCGGGCGAGTTTCTAATTTCAGATGCAACAGGAATTTCTCGAGTTCGTCAATCCGTTCGCGAGATATGGGAGTTTGAAGGTAAGGAATGCTTGAGAAACCATCAAAATTTTCGCAATTCTGATACTCGAAACCAATAACGGGAATGGCCTAGGGGAAAAGTACACACACCATTGCAATCGTGCGAGTGTCTACTTTCAGATGCAACAGGAATTTCTCGAGTTCGTCAATCCGTTCGCGAGAAATGGGAGTTTGAAGTTAAGGAATGGTTGAGAAACTATCAAATTTTTCGCGTGTCTGATACCCGAAACCAATAACTACAAAGACCTAGGTGAAAAACACACATATCTTTGTAATCGGGCGAGTTTCTACTTTCAGATGCAACAGGAATTTCTCGAGTTCGTCAATCCGTTCGCGAGAAATGGGAGTTTGTTGTTAAGGAATGGTTGAGAAACTATCAAAATTTTCGAATGTCTGATACCCGAAACCAATAACTACACAGGCCTAGGTGAAAAACACACATATCTTTGTAATCGAGCGAGATTCTACTTTAAGGTGCAACAGGAATTTCTCGAGTTCGTCATTCCGTTCGCGAGATATGGAAGTTTGAAGGTTAGGAATGCTTGAGAAACCATCAAAATTTTCGCTGGTCTGATACACGAAACCAATAACTGGAATGACTTAGGGGAAAAGTGCACACACCATTGTAATCGGGCGAGTTTCTGCTTTCAGATGCAACAGGAATTTCTCGAGTTCGTCAATCCGTTCGTGAGATATGGGAGTTTGAAATTAAGGATATGTTGAGAAACCATCAAAATTTTCGCAAGTCTGATACACGAAACCAATAACTACAAAGGCCTAGGGGAAAAATACACATACCGTTGTAATCGGGCGAGTTTCCACTTTCAGACGCAACAGGAATTTCTCGAGTTCGTCAATCCGTTCACGAGATATGGGATTTTGAAGTTAAGGAATGGTTGAGAATCCATCGAAATTTTCGCAATTCTGATGCTAGAAACGAATAACTGGAACGGCCTCGGGGAAAAGTACACACACCATTCTAATCGGGCGAGACTCTACTTTCAGATGCAACAGGAATTTCTCGAGTTCGTCATTCCGTTCGCGAGATATGGGAGTTTGAAGTTAAGGAATGCTTGAGAAACCATCAAAATTTTCGAAAGTCTGATACACGAAACCAATAACTACAAAGGCCTAGGGGAAAAATGCACATACCTTTGTAATCGGGCGAGTTTCCACTCTCAGATGCAACAGGAATTTCTCGAGTTCGGCAATCCGTTCACGAGATATGGGAGTTTGAAGTTAAGGAATGGTTGAGAAACTATCAAAATTTTCGCATGTCTGATACCCGAAACCAATAACTACACAGCCCTACGTGAAAAACACACATATCTTTGTAATCGGGCGAGTTTCTACTTTCAGATGCAACAGGAATTTCTCGAGTTCGGCAATCCGTTCGCGAGATATAGGAGTTTGAAGTTAAGGAATGCTTGAGAAACCATCAAAATTTTCGCAATTCTGATACTCGAAACCAATAACTGGAATGGCCTAGGGGAAAAGTACACACACCCTTGCAATCGTGCGAGTGTCTACTTTCAGATGCAACAGGAATTTCTCGAGTTCGTCATTCCGTTCGCGAGATATGGGAGTTTGAAGTTAAGGAATGGTTGAGAAACCATCAAGATTTTCGCAATTCTGATGCTAGAAACGAATAACTGGAATGGCCTTGGGGAAAAGTACACACACCATTGTAATCGGGCGAGTTTCTACTTTCAGGTGCAACAGGAATTTCTCGAGTTCGTCAATCCGTTCGGGAGGTATGGGAGTTTGAATTTAAGGAATGGTTGAGGATCCATCAAAATTTTCGCAAGTCTGATACCCGAAACCAATAACTACAAAGGCCTAGTGGAAAAATACACATACCGTTGTAATCGGGCGAGTTTCCACTTTCAGATGCAACAGGAATTTCTCGAGTTCGTCAATCCGTTCACGAGATATGGGAGTTTGAAGTTAAGGAATGGCTGAAAATCCATCGAAATTTTCGCAATTCTGATGCTAGAAACGAATAACTGGAATGGCCTCGGGGAAAAGTACACACATCATTCTAATCGGGCGAGACTCTACTTTCAGATGCAACAGGAATTTCTCGAGTTCGTCAATCCGTTCGCGAGATATGGGAGTTTGAAGTTAAGGAATGGTCGGGAAACTATCAAAATTTTCGCAAGTCTGATACTCGAAACCAATAACTACTTAGGCCTAGGGGAAAAACACACATATCTTTGTAATCGGGCGAGTTTCTAATTTCAGATGCAACAGGAATTTCTCGAGTTCGTCAATCCGTTCGCGAGATATGGGAGTTTGAAGGTAAGGAATGCTTGAGAAACCATCAAAATTTTCGCAATTCTGATACTCGAAACCAATAACGGGAATGGCCTAGGGGAAAAGTACACACACCATTGCAATCGTGCGAGTGTCTACTTTCAGATGCAACAGGAATTTCTCGAGTTCGTCAATCCGTTCGCGAGAAATGGGAGTTTGAAGTTAAGGAATGGTTGAGAAACTATCAAATTTTTCGCGTGTCTGATACCCGAAACCAATAACTACAAAGACCTAGGTGAAAAACACACATATCTTTGTAATCGGGCGAGTTTCTACTTTCAGATGCAACAGGAATTTCTCGAGTTCGTCAATCCGTTCGCGAGAAATGGGAGTTTGTTGTTAAGGAATGGTTGAGAAACTATCAAAATTTTCGAATGTCTGATACCCGAAACCAATAACTACACAGGCCTAGGTGAAAAACACACATATCTTTGTAATCGAGCGAGATTCTACTTTAAGGTGCAACAGGAATTTCTCGAGTTCGTCATTCCGTTCGCGAGATATGGAAGTTTGAAGGTTAGGAATGCTTGAGAAACCATCAAAATTTTCGCTGGTCTGATACACGAAACCAATAACTGGAATGACTTAGGGGAAAAGTGCACACACCATTGTAATCGGGCGAGTTTCTGCTTTCAGATACAACAGGAATTTCTCGAGTTCGTCAATCCGTTCGTGAGATATGGGAGTTTGAACTTAAGGATATGTTGAGAAACAATCAAAATTTTCGCAAGTCTGATACTCGAAACCAATAACTACACAGGCCTAGGTGAAAAACACACATATCTTTGTAATCGGGCGAGTTTCTACTTTCAGATGCAACAGGAATTTCTCGAGTTCGTCAATCCGTTCGCGAGAAATGGGAGTTTGAAGTTAAGGAATGGTTGAGAAACTATCAAAATTTTCGCATGTCTGACACCCGAAACCAATAACTACACAGGCCTAGGTGAAAAACACACATATCTTTGTAATCGGGCGAGTTCCTACTTTAAGATGCAACAGGAATTTCTCGAGTTCGTCAATCCGTTCGCGAGATATGGGAGTTTGAAGTTAAGGAATGCTTGAGAAACCATCAAAATTTTCGAAAGTCTGATACACGAAACCAATAACTACAAAGGCCTAGGGGAAAAATGCACATACCTTTGTAATCGGGCGAGTTTCCACTCTCTGATGCAACAGGAATTTCTCGAGTTCGGCAATCCGTTCGCGAGATATGGGAGTTTGAAGTTAAGGAATGCTTGTGAAACCATCACAATTTTCGCAATTCTGATACTCGAAACCAATAACTGGAATGGCCTAGGGGAAAAGTACACACACCCTTGTAATCGTGCGAGTGTCTACTTTCAGATGCAACAGGAATTTCTCGAGTTCGTCATTCCGTTCGCGAGATATGGGAGTTCGATGTTAAGGAATGGTTGAGAAACCATCAAGATTTTCGCAATTCTGTTGCTAGAAACGTATAACTGGAATGGCCTTGGGGAAAAGTACACACACCATTGTAATCGGGCGAGTTTCTACTTTCAGATGCAATAGGAATTTCTCGAGTTCGTCAATCCGTTCACGAGATATGGGAGTTTGAAGTTAAGGAATGGTTGAGAAACTATCAAAATTTTCGCATGTCTGATACCCGAAACCAATAACTACACAGCCCTAGGTGAAAAACACACATATCTTTGTAATCGGGCGAGTTTCTACTTTCAGATGCAACAGGAATTTCTCGAGTTCGTCAATCCGTTCGCGAGATATGGGAGTTTGAAGTTAAGGAATGGTCGGGAAACTATCAAAATTTTCGCAAGTCTGATACTCGAAACCAATAACTACTTAGGCCTAGGGGGAAAACACACATATCTTTGTAATCGGGCGAGTTTCTAATTTCAGATGCAACAGGAATTTCTCGAGTTCGTCAATCCGTTCGCGAGATATGGGAGTTTGAAGGTAAGGAATGCTTGAGAAACCATCAAAATTTTCGCAATTCTGATACTCGAAACCAATAACGGGAATGGCCTAGGGGAAAAGTACACACACCATTGCAATCGTGCGAGTGTCTACTTTCAGATGCAACAGGAATTTCTCGAGTTCGTCAATCCGTTCGCGAGAAATGGGAGTTTGAAGTTAAGGAATGGTTGAGAAACTATCAAAATTTTCGCTTGTCTGATACCCGAAACCAATAACTACAAAGACCTAGGTGAAAAACACACATATCTTTGTAATCGGGCGAGTTTCTACTTTAAGATGCAACAGGAATTTCTCGAATTCGTCATTCCGTTCGCGAGATATGGGAGTTTGAAGGTTAGGAATGCTTGAGAAACCATCAAAATTTTCGAAAGTCTGATACACGAAACCAATAACTACAAAGGCCTAGGGGAGAAATGCACATACCTTTGTAATCGGGCGAGTTTCTACTTTCAGATGCAACAGGAATTTCTCGAGTTCGTCAATCCGTTCGCGAGAAATGGGAGTTTGAAGTTAAGGAATGGTTGAGAAACTATCAAAATTTTCGCATGTCTGACACCCGAAACCAATAACTACACAGGCCTAGGTGAAAAACACACATATCTTTGTAATCGGGCGAGTTTCTACTTTCAGATGCAACAGGAATTTCTCGAGTTCGTCAATCCGTTCGCGAGATATGGGAGTTTGAAGTTAAGGAATGGTCGGGAAACTATCAAAATTTTCGCAAGTCTGATACTCGAAACCAATAACTACTTAGGCCTAGGGGAAAAACACACATATCTTTGTAATCGGGCGAGTTTCTAATTTCAGATGCAACAGGAATTTCTCGAGTTCGTCAATCCGTTCGCGAGATATGGGAGTTTGAAGGTAAGGAATGCTTGAGAAACCATCAAAATTTTCGCAATTCTGATACTCGAAACCAATAACGGGAATGGCCTAGGGGAAAAGTACACACACCATTGCAATCGTGCGAGTGTCTACTTTCAGATGCAACAGGAATTTCTCGAGTTCGTCAATCCGTTCGCGAGAAATGGGAGTTTGAAGTTAAGGAATGGTTGAGAAACTATCAAAATTTTCGCTTGTCTGATACCCGAAACCAATAACTACAAAGACCTAGGTGAAAAACACACATATCTTTGTAATCGGGCGAGTTTCTACTTTAAGATGCAACAGGAATTTCTCGAATTCGTCATTCCGTTCGCGAGATATGGGAGTTTGAAGGTTAGGAATGCTTGAGAAACCATCAAAATTTTCGCTGGTCTGATACTCGAAACCAATAACTGGAATGACTTAGGGGAAAAGTGCACACACCATTGTAATCGGGCGAGTTTCTGCTTTCAGATGCAACAGGAATTTCTCGAGTTCGTCAATTCGTTCGTGAGATATGGGAGTTTGAAATTAAGGATAGGTTGAGGAACCATCAAAATTTTCGCAAGTCTGATACTCGAAACCAATAACTACAAAGCCCTAGGGGAAAAATACACATACCGTTGTAATCGGGCGAGTTTCCACTTTCAGATGCAACAGGAATTTCTCGAGTTCGTCAATCCGTTCACGAGATATGGGAGTTTGAAGTTAAGGAATGGTTGAAAATCCATCGAAATTTTCGCAATTCTGATGCTAGAAACGAATAACTGGAATGGCCTCGGGGAAAAGTACACACATCATTCTAATCGGGCGAGACTCTACTTTCAGATGCAACAGGAATTTCTCGAGTTCGTCAATCCGTTCGCGAGATATGGGAGTTTGAAGTTAAGGAATGCTTGAGAAACCATCAAAATTTTCGAAAGTCTGATACCCGAAACCAATAACTACACAGCCCTAGGGGAAAAACACACATATCTTTGTAATCGGGCGAGTTTCTACTTTCAGATGCAACAGGAATTTCTCGAGTTCGGCAATCCGTTCGCGAGATATAGGAGTTTGAAGTTAAGGAATGCGTGAGAAACCATCAAAATTTTCGCAATTCTGATACTCGAAACCAATAACTGGAATGGCCTAGGGGAAAAGTACACACACCCTTGCAATCGTGCGAGTGTCTACTTTCAGATGCAACAGGAATTTCTCGAGTTCGTCATTCCGTTCGCGAGATATGGGAGTTTGAAGTTAAGGAATGGTTGAGAAACCATCAAGATTTTCGCAATTCTGATGCTAGAAACGAATAACTGGAATGGCCTTGGGGAAAAGTACACACTCCATTGTAATCGGGCGAGTTTCTACTTTCAGGTGCAACAGGAATTTCTCGAGTTCGTCAATCCGTTCGGGAGGTATGGGAGTTTGAATTTAAGGAATGGTTGAGGATCCATCAAAATTTTCGCAAGTCTGATACCCGAAACCAATAACTACAAAGGCCTAGGCGAAAAATACACATACCGTTGTAATCGGGCGAGTTTCCACTTTCAGATGCAACAGTAATTTCTCGAGTTCGTCAATCCGTTCACGAGATATGGGAGTTTGAAGTTAAGGAATGGTTGAAAATCCATCGAAATTTTCGCAATTCTGATGCTAGAAACGAATAACTGGAATGGCCTCGGGGAAAAGTACACACATCATTCTAATCGGGCGAGACTCTACTTTCAGATGCAACAGGAATTTCTCGAGTTCGTCAATCCGTTCGCGAGATATGGGAGTTTGAAGTTAAGGAATTGTCGGGAAACTATCAAAATTTTCGCAAGTCTGATACTCGAAACCAATAACTACTTAGGCCTAGGGGAAAAACACACATATCTTTGTAATCGGGCGAGTTTCTAATTTCAGATGCAACAGGAATTTCTCGAGTTCGTCAATCCGTTCGCGAGATATGGGAGTTTGAAGGTAAGGAATGCTTGAGAAACCATCAAAATTTTCGCAAATCTGATACTCGAAACCAATAACGGGAATGGCCTAGGGGAAAAGTACACACACCATTGCAATCGTGCGAGTGTCTACTTTCAGATGCAACAGGAATTTCTCGAGTTCGTCAATCCGTTCGCGAGATATGGGAGTTTGAAATTAAGGATAGGTTGAGAAACCATCAAAATTTTCGCAAGTCTGATACTCGAAACCAATAACTACAAAACCCCAGGGGAAAAATACACATACCGTTGTAATCGGGCGAGTTTCCACTTTCAGATGCAACAGGAATTTCTCGAGTTCGTCAATCCGTTCACGAGATATGGGAGTTTGAAGGTTAGGAATGCTTGAGAAACCATCATAATTTTCGCTGGTCTGATACTCGAAACCAATAACTGGAATGACTTAGGGGAAAAGTGCACACACCATTGTAATCGGGCGAGTTTCTGCTTTCGGATGCAACAGGAATTTCTCGAGTTCGTCAATCCGTTCGTGAGATATGGGAGTTTGAAGTTAAGGAATGCTTGAGAAACCATCAAAATTTTCGCATGTCTGATACCCGAAACCAATAACTACACAGGCCTAGGTGAAAAACACACATATCTTTGTAATCGGGCGAGTTTCTACTTTCAGATGCAACAGGAATTTCTCGAGTTCGTCAATCCGTTCGCGAGAAATGGGAGTTTGAAGTTAAGGAATGGTTGAGAAACTATCAAAATTTTCGCGTGTCTGATACCCGAAACCAATAACTACAAAGACCTAGGTGAAAAACACACATATCTTTGTAATCGGGCGAGTTTCTACTTTCAGATGCAACAGGAATTTCTCGAGTTCGTCAATCCGTTCGCGAGAAATGGGAGTTTGAAGTTAAGGAATGGTTGAGAAACTATCAAAATTTTCGCATGTCTGATACCCGAAACCAATAACTACACAGGCCTAGGTGAAAAACACACATATCTTTGTAATCGGGCGAGCTTCTACTTTAAGATGCAACAGGAATTTCTCGAGTTCGTCAATCCGTTCGCGAGATATGGGAGTTTGAATGTTAGGAATGCTTGAGAAACCATCAAAATTTTCGCTGGTCTGATACTCGAAACCAATAACTGGAATGACTTAGGGGAAAAGTGCACACACCATTGTAATGGGGCGAGTATCTGCCTTCAGATGCAACAGGAATTTCTCGAGTTCGTCAATCCGTTCGTGAGATATGGGAGTTTGAAATTAAGGATAAGTTGAGAAACCGTCAAAATTTTCGCAAGTCTGATACTCGAAACCAATAACTACAAAGGCCTAGGGGAAAAATACACATACCGTTGTAATCGGGCGAGTTTCCACTTTCAGATGCAACAGGAATTTCTCGTGTTCGTCAATCCGTTCACGAGATATGGGAGTTTGAAGTTAAGGAATGGTTGAGAATCCATCGAAATTTTCGCAATTCTGATGCTTGAAACGAATAACTGGAATGGCCTCGGGGAAAAGTACACACACCATTCTAATCGGGCGAGACTCTACTTTCAGATGCAACAGGAATTTCTCGAGTTCGTCATTCCGTTCTCGAGATATGGAAGTTTGAAGGTTAGGAATGCTTGAGAAACCATCAAAATTTTCGCTGGTCTGATACTCGAAACCAATAACTGGAATGACTTAGGGGAAAAGTGCACACACCATTGTAATCGGGCGAGTTTCTGCTTTCAGATGCAACAGGAATTTCTCGAGTTCGTCAATCCGTTCGTGAGATATGGGAGTTTGAAGTTAAGGATAAGTTGAGAAACCATCAAAATTTTCGCAAGTCTGATACACGAAACCAATAACTACAAAGGCCTAGGGGAAAAATACACATACCGTTGTAATCGGGCGAGTTTCCACTTTCAGATGCAACAGGAATTTCTCGAGTTCGTCAATCCGTTCACGAGATATGGGAGTTTGAAGTTAAGGAATGGTTGAGAATCCATCGAAATTTTCGCAATTCTGATGCTAGAAACGAATAACTGGAACGGCCTCGGGGAAAAGTGCACACACCATTGTAATCGGGCGAGTTTCTGCTTTCAGATGCAACAGGAATTTCTCGAGTTCGTCAATCCGTTCGTGAGATATGGGAGTTTGAAATTAAGGATAGGTTGAGAAACAATCAAAATTTTCGCAAGTCTGATACTCGAAACCAATAACTACACAGGCCTAGGTGAAAAACACACATATCTTTGTAATCGGGCGAGTTTCTACTTTCAGATGCAACAGGAATTTCTCGAGTTCGTCAATCCGTTCGCGAGAAATGGGAGTTTGAAGTTAAGGAACGGTTGAGAAACTATCAAAATTTTCGCATGTCTGACACCCGAAACCAATAACTACACAGGCCTAGGTGAAAAACACACATATCTTTGTAATCGGGCGAGTTTCTACTTTAAGATGCAATAGGAACTTCTCGTGTTCGTCAATCCGTTCGCGAGATATGGGAGTTTGAAGTTAAGGAATGCTTGAGAAACCATCAAAATTTTCGAAAGTCTGATACACGAAACCAATAACTACAAAGGCCTAGGGGAAAAATGCACATACCTTTGTAATCGGGCGAGTTTCCACTCTCAGATGCAACAGGAATTTCTCGAGTTCGGCAATCCGTTCGCGAGATATGGGAGTTTGAAGTTAAGGAATGCTTGAGAAACCATCACAATTTTCGCAATTCTGATACTCGAAACCAATAACTGGAATGGCCTAGGGGAAAAGTACACACACCCTTGTAATCGTGCGAGTGTCTACTTTCAGATGCAACAGGAATTTCTCGAGTTCGTCATTTCGTTCGCGAGATATGGGAGTTCGAGGTTAAGGAATGGTTGAGAAACCATCAAGATTTTCGCAATTCTGTTGCTAGAAACGAATAAATGGAATGGCCTTGGGGAAAAGTACACACACCATTGTAATCGGGCGAGTTTCTACTTTCAGATGCAATAGGAATTTCTCGAGTTCGTCAATCCGTTCACGAGATATGGGAGTTTGAAGTTAAGGAATGGTTGAAAATCCATGGAAATTTTCGCAATTCTGATGCTAGAAACGAATAACTGGAATGGCCTCGGGGAAAAGTACACACACCATTCTAATCGGGCGAGACTCTACTTTCAGATGCAACAGGAATTTCTCGAGTTCGTCAATCCGTTCGCGAGATATGGGAGTTTGAAGTTAAGGAATGGTTGAGAAACTATCAAAATTTTCGCATGTCTGATACCCGAAACCAATAACTACACAGGCCTAGGTGAAAAACACACATATCTTTGTAATCGGGCGGGTTTGTACTTTCAGATGCAACAGGAATTTCTCGAGTTCGGCAAACCGTTCGCGAGATATAGGAGTTTGATGTTAAGGAATGCTTGAGAAACCATCAAAATTTTCGCAATTCTGATACTCGAAACCAATAACTGGAATGGCCTAGGGGAAAAGTACACACACCCTTGCAATCGTGCGAGTGTCTACTTTCAGATGCAACAGGAATTTCTCGAGTTCGTCATTCCGTTCGCGAGATATGGGAGTTTGAAGTTAAGGAATGGTCGAGAAACCATCAAGAATTTCGCAATTCTGATGCTAGAAACGAATAACTGGAATGGCCTTGGGGAAAAGTACACACACCATTGTAATCGGGCGAGTTTCTACTTTCAGGTGCAACAGGAATTTCTCGAGTTCGTCAATCCGTTCGGGAGGTATGGGAGTTTGAATTTAAGGAATGGTTGAGGATCCATCAAAATTTTCGCAAGTCTGATACCCGAAACCAATAACTACAAAGGCCTAGGGGAAAATGCACATACCTTTGTAATCGGGCGAGTTTCCACTTTCAGATGCAACAGGAATTTCTCGAGTTCGTCATTCCGTTCGCGAGATATGGGAGTTTGAAGTTAAGGAATGCTTGAGAAACCATCAAAATTTTCGCATGCCTGATACCCGAAACCAATAACTACACAGGCCTAGGTGAAAAACGCACATATCTTTGTAATCGGGCGAGTTTCTACTTTCAGATGCAACAGGAATTTCTCGAGTTCGTCATTCCGTTCGCGAGATATGGGAGTTTGAAGGTTAGGAATGCTTGAGAAACCATCATAATTTTCGCTGGTCTGATACTCGAAACCAATAACTGGAATGACTTAGGGGAAAAGTGCACACACCATTGTAATCGGGCGAGTATCTGCTTTCAGATGCAACAGGAATTTCTCGAGTTCGTCAATCCGTTCGTGAGATATGGGAGTTTGAAATTAAGGATAAGTTGAGAAACCATCAAAATTTTCGCAAGTCTGATACTCGAAACCAATAACTACAAAGGCCTAGGGGAAAAATACACATACCGTTGTAATCGGGCGAGTTTCCACTTTCAGATGCAACAGGAATTTCTCGTGTTCGTCAATCCGTTCACGAGATATGGGAGTTTGAAGTTAAGGAATGGTTGAGAATCCATCGAAATTTTCGCAATTCTGATGCTAGAAACGAATAACTGGAATGGCCTCGGGGAAAAGTACACACACCATTCTAATCGGGCGAGACTCTACTTTCAGATGCAACAGGAATTTCTCGAGTTCGTCAATCCGTTCGCGAGATATGGGAGTTTGAATTTAAGGAATGGTTGAGAAACTATCAAAATTTTCGCGTGTCTGATACCCGAAACCAATAACTACAAAGACCTAGGTGAAAAACACACATATCCTTGTAATCGGGCGAGTTTCTACTTTCAGATGCAACAGGAATTTCTCGAGTTCGTCAATCCGTTCGCGAGAAATGGGAGTTTGAAGTTAAGGAATGGTTGAGAAACTATCAAAATTTTCTCATGTCTGATACCCGAAACCAATAACTACACAGGCCTAGGTGAAAAACACACATATCTTTGTAATCGGGCGAGTTTCTACTTTAAGATGCAACAGGAATTTCTAGAGTTCGCCATTCCGTTCGCGAGATATGGGAGTTTGAAGGTTAGGAATGGTTGAGAAACCATCAAAATTTTCGCTGGTCTGATACTCGAAACCAATAACAACAAAGACCTAGGTGAAAAACACACATATCTTTGTAATCGGGCGAGTTTCTACTTTCAGATGCAACAGGAATTTCTCGAGTTCGTCAATCCGTTCGCGAGAAATGGGAGTTTGAAGTTAAGGAATGGTTGAGAAACTATCAAAATTTTCGCGTGTCTGATACCCGAAACCAATAACTACAAAGACCTAGGTGAAAAACACACATATCTTTGTAATCGGGCGAGTTTCTACTTTCAGATGCAACAGGAATTTCTCGAGTTCGTCAATCCGTTCGCGAGAAATGGGAGTTTGAAGTTAAGGAATGGTTGAGAAACTATCAAAATTTTCGCGTGTCTGATACCCGAAACCAATAACTACAAAGACCGAGGTGAAAAACACACATATCTTTGTAATCGGGCGAGTTTCTGCTTTCAGATGCAACAGGAATTTCTCGAGTTCGTCAATCCGTTCGCGAGAAATGGGAGTTTGAAATTAAGGAATGCTTGAAAAACTATCAAAATTTTCGCATGTCTGATACCCGAAACCAACAACTACACAGGCCTAGGTGGAAAACACACATATCTTTGTAATCGGGCGAGTTTCTACTTTAAGATGCAACAGGAATTTCTCGAGTTCGTCATTCCGTTCGCGAGATATGGGAGTTTGAAGGTTAGGAATGCTTGAGAAACCATCATAATTTTCGCTGGTCTGATACTCGAAACCAATAACTGGAATGACTTAGGGGAAAAGTGCACACACCATTGTAATCGGGCGAGATTCTGCTTTCGGATGAAACATGAATTTCTCGAGTTCGTCAATCCGTTCGTGAGATATGGGAGTTTGAAATTAAGGATACGTTGAGAAACCATCAAAATTTTCGCAAGTCTGATACTCGAAACCAATAACTACAAAGCCCTACGGGAAAAATACACATACCGTTGTAATCGGGCGAGTTTCCACTTTCAGATGCAACAGGAATTTCTCGAGTTCGTCAATCCGTTCACGAGATATGGGAGTTTGAAGTTAAGGAATGGTTGAGAATCCATCGAAATTTTCGCAATTCTGATGCTAGAAACGAATAACTGGAATGGCCTCGGGGAAAAGTACACACACCATTCTAATCGGGCGAGACTCTACTTTCAGATGCAACAGGAATTTCTCGAGTTCGTCATTCCGTTCGCGAGATATGGGAGTTTGAAGGTTAGGAATGCTTGAGAAACCATCAAAATTTTCCCTGGTCTGATACTCGAAACCAATAACTGGAATGACATAGGGGAAAAGTGCACACACCATTGTAATCGGGCGAGATTCTGCTTTCGGATGCAACAGGAATTTCTCGAGTTCGTCAATCCGTTCGCGAGATATGGGAGTTTGAAATTAAGGATAGGTTGAGAAACCATCAAAATTTTCGCAAGTCTGATACTCGAAACCAATAACTACAAAGCCCTAGGGGAAAAATACACATACCGTTGTAATCGGGCGAGTTTCCACTTTCGGATGCAACAGGAATTTCTCGAGTTCGTCAATCCGTTCACGAGATATGGGAGTTTGAAGTTAAGGAATGGTTGAGAATCCATCGAAATTTTCGCAATTCTGATGCTAGAAACGAATAACTGGAATGGCCCCGGGGAAAAGTACACACACCATTCTAATCGGGCGAGACTCTACTTTCAGATGCAACAGGAATTTCTCGAGTTCGTCATTCCGTTCGCGAGATATGGGAGTTTGAAATTAAGGATAGGTTGAGAAACCATCAAAATTTTCGCAAGTCTGATACTCGAAACCAATAACTTCAAAGACCTAGGTGAAAAACACACATATCTTTGTAATCGGGCGAGATTCTACTTTCAGATGCAACAGGAATTTCTCGAGTTCGTCATTCCGTTCGCGAGATATGGGAGTTTGAAGGTTAGGAATGCTTGAGAAACCATCATAATTTTCGCTGGTCTGATACTCGAAACCAATAACTGGAATGACTTAGGGGAAAAGTGCACACACCATTGTAATCGGCGAGATTCTGCTTTCGGATGAAACATGAATTTCTCGAGTTCGTCAATCCGTTCGTGAGATATGGGAGTTTGAAGTTAAGGAATGGTTGAGAATCCATCGAAATTTTCGCAATTCTGATGCTAGAAACGAATAACTGGAATGGCCTCGGGGAAAAGTACACACACCATTCTAATCGGGCGAGACTCTACTTTCAGATGCAACAGGAATTTCTCGAGTTCGTCATTCCGTTCGCGAGATATGGGAGTTTGAAGGTTAGGAATGCTTGAGAAACCATCAAAACTTTCGCTGGTCTGATACTCGAAACCAATAACTGGAATGACATAGGGGAAAAGTGCACACACCATTGTAATCGGGCGAGATTCTGCTTTCGGATGCAACAGGAATTTCTCGAGTTCGTCAATCCGTTCGCGAGATATGGGAGTTTGAAATTAACGATAGGTTGAGAAACCATCAAAATTTTCGCAAGTCTGATACTCGAAACCAATAACTTCAAAGACCTAGGTGAAAAACACACATATCTTTGTAATCGGGCGAGATTCTACTTTCAGATGCAACAGGAATTTCTCGAGTTCGTCATTCCGTTCGCGAGATATGGGAGTTTGAAGGTTAGGAATGCTTGAGAAACCATCATAATTTTCGCTGGTCTGATACTCGAAACCAATAACTGGAATGACTTAGGGGAAAAGTGCACACACCATTGTAATCGGCGAGATTCTGCTTTCGGATGAAACATGAATTTCTCGAGTTCGTCAATCCGTTCGTGAGATATGGGAGTTTGAAGTTAAGGAATGGTTGAGAATCCATCGAAATTTTCGCAATTCTGATGCTAGAAACGAATAACTGGAATGGCCTCGGGGAAAAGTACACACACCATTCTAATCGGGCGAGACTCTACTTTCAGATGCAACAGGAATTTCTCGAGTTCGTCATTCCGTTCGCGAGATATGGGAGTTTGAAGGTTAGGAATGCTTGAGAAACCATCAAAATTTTCGCTGGTCTGATACTCGAAACCAATAACTGGAATGACATAGGGGAAAAGTGCACACACCATTGTAATCGGGCGAGATTCTGCTTTCGGATGCAACAGGAATTTCTCGAGTTCGTCAATCCGTTCGCGAGATATGGGAGTTTGAAATTAAGGATAGGTTGAGAAACCATCAAAATTTTCGCAAGTCTGATACTCGAAACCAATAACTACAAAGCCCTAGGGGGAAAATACACATACCGTTGTAATCGGGCGAGTTTCCACTTTCGGATGCAACAGGAATTTCTCGAGTTCGTCAATCCGTTCACGAGATATGGGAGTTTGAAGTTAAGGAATGGTTGAGAATCCATCGAAATTTTCGCAATTCTGATGCTAGAAACGAATAACTGGAATGGCCTCGGGGAAAAGTACACACACCATTCTAATCGGGCGAGACTCTACTTTCAGATGCAACAGGAATTTCTCGAGTTCGTCATTCCGTTCGCGAGATATGGGAGTTTGAAATTAAGGATAGGTTGAGAAACCATCAAAATTTTCGCAAGCCTGATACTCGAAACCAATAACTTCAAAGACCTAGGTGAAAAACACACATATCTTTGTAATCGGGCGAGTTTCTACTTTCAGATGCAACAGGAATTTCTCGAGTTCGTCAATCCGTTCGCGGGAAATGGGAGTTTGAAGTTAAGGAATGGTTGAGAAACAACCAAAATTTTCGCATGTCTGATACCCGAAACCAATAACTACACAGGCCTAGGTGAAAAACACACATATCTTTGTAATCGGGCTAGTTTCTTCTTTCGGATGCAACAGGAATTTCTCGAGTTCGTCAATCCGTTCGCGAGAAATGGGAGTTTGAAGTTAAGGAATGGTTGAGAAACTATCAAAATTTTCGCGTGTCTGATACCCGAAACCAATAACTACAAAGACCTAGGTGAAAAACACACATATTTTTGTAATCGGGCGAGTTTCTACTATCAGATGCAACAGGAATTTCTCGAGTTCGTCAATCCGTTCGCGAGAAATGGGAGTTTGAAGTTAAGGAATGCTTGAGAAACTATCAAAATTTTTGCATGTCTGATACCCGAAACCAGTAACTACAAAGACCGAGGTGAAAAACACACATATCTTTGTAATCGGGCGAGTTTCTGCTTTCAGATGCAACAGGAATTTCTCGAGTTCGTCAATCCGTTCGCGAGAAATGGGAGTTTGAAGTTAAGGAATGCTTGAGAAACTATCAAAATTTTCGCATGTCTGATACCCGAAACCAACAACTACACAAGCCTAGGTGGAAAACACACATATCTTTGTAATCGGGCGAGTTTCTACTTTAAGATGCAACAGGAATTTCTCGAGTTCGTCATTCCGTTCGCGAGATATGGGAGTTTGAAGGTTAGGAATGCTTGAGAAACCATCATAATTTTCGCTGGTCTGATACTCGAAACCAATAACTGGAATGACTTAGGGGAAAAGTGCACACACCATTGTAATCGGGCGAGATTCTGCTTTCGGATGAAACATGAATTTCTCGAGTTCGTCAATCCGTTCGTGAGATATGGGAGTTTGAAATTAAGGATAGATTGAGAAACCATCAAAATTTTCGCAAGTCTGATACTCGAAACCAATAACTACAAAGCCCTACGGGAAAAATACACATACCGTTGTAATCGGGCGAGTTTCCACTTTCAGATGCAACAGGAATTTCTCGAGTTCGTCAATCCGTTCACGAGATATGGGAGTTTGAAGTTAAGGAATGGTTGAGAATCCATCGAAATTTTCGCAATTCTGATGCTAGAAACGAATAACTGGAATGGCCTCGGGGAAAAGTACACACACCATTCTAATCGGGCGAGACTCTACTTTCAGATGCAACAGGAATTTCTCGAGTTCGTCATTCCGTTCGCGAGATATGGGAGTTTGAAGGTTAGGAATGCTTGAGAAACCATCAAAATTTTCGCTGGTCTGATACTCGAAACCAATAACTGGAATGACATAGGGGAAAAGTGCACACACCATTGTAATCGGGCGAGATTCTGCTTTCGGATGCAACAGGAATTTCTCGAGTTCGTCAATCCGTTCGCGAGATATGGGAGTTTGAAATTAAGGATAGGTTGAGAAACCATCAAAATTTTCGCAAGTCTGATACTCGAAACCAATAACTACAAAGCCCTAGGGGAAAAATACACATACCGTTGTAATCGGGCGAGTTTCCACTTTCGGATGCAACAGGAATTTCTCGAGTTCGTCAATCCGTTCACGAGATACGGGAGTTTGAAGTTAAGGAATGGTTGAGAATCCATCGCAATTTTCGCAATTCTGATGCTAGAAACGAATAACTGGAATGGCCTCGGGGAAAAGTACACACACCATTCTAATCGGGCGAGACTCTACTTTCAGATGCAACAGGAATTTCTCGAGTTCGTCATTCCGTTCGCGAGATATGGGAGTTTGAAATTAAGGATAGGTTGAGAAACCATCAAAATTTTCGCAAGTCTGATACTCGAAACCAATAACTTCAAAGACCTAGGTGAAAAACACACATATCTTTGTAATCGGGCGAGATTCTACTTTCAGATGCAACAGGAATTTCTCGAGTTCGTCATTCCGTTCGCGAGATATGGGAGTTTGAAGGTTAGGAATGCTTGAGAAACCATCATAATTTTCGCTGGTCTGATACTCGAAACCAATAACTGGAATGACTTAGGGGAAAAGTGCACACACCATTGTAATCGGCGAGATTCTGCTTTCGGATGAAACATGAATTTCTCGAGTTCGTCAATCCGTTCGTGAGATATGGGAGTTTGAAGTTAAGGAATGGTTGAGAATCCATCGAAATTTTCGCAATTCTGATGCTAGAAACGAATAACTGGAATGGCCTCGGGGAAAAGTACACACACCATTCTAATCGGGCGAGACTCTACTTTCAGATGCAACAGGAATTTCTCGAGTTCGTCATTCCGTTCGCGAGATATGGGAGTTTGAAGGTTAGGAATGCTTGAGAAACCATCAAAACTTTCGCTGGTCTGATACTCGAAACCAATAACTGGAATGACATAGGGGAAAAGTGCACACACCATTGTAATCGGGCGAGATTCTGCTTTCGGATGCAACAGGAATTTCTCGAGTTCGTCAATCCGTTCGCGAGATATGGGAGTTTGAAATTAACGATAGGTTGAGAAACCATCAAAATTTTCGCAAGTCTGATACTCGAAACCAATAACTTCAAAGACCTAGGTGAAAAACACACATATCTTTGTAATCGGGCGAGATTCTACTTTCAGATGCAACAGGAATTTCTCGAGTTCGTCATTCCGTTCGCGAGATATGGGAGTTTGAAGGTTAGGAATGCTTGAGAAACCATCATAATTTTCGCTGGTCTGATACTCGAAACCAATAACTGGAATGACTTAGGGGAAAAGTGCACACACCATTGTAATCGGCGAGATTCTGCTTTCGGATGAAACATGAATTTCTCGAGTTCGTCAATCCGTTCGTGAGATATGGGAGTTTGAAGTTAAGGAATGGTTGAGAATCCATCGAAATTTTCGCAATTCTGATGCTAGATACGAATAACTGGAATGGCCTCGGGGAAAAGTACACACACCATTCTAATCGGGCGAGACTCTACTTTCAGATGCAACAGGAATTTCTCGAGTTCGTCAATCCGTTCGCGAGGTATGGGAGTTTGAAGTTAAGGAATGGTTGAGAAACTATCAAAATTTTCGCGTGTCTGATACCCGAAACCAATAACTACAAAGACCTAGGTGAAAAACACACATATCCTTGTAATCGGGCGAGTTTCTACTTTCAGATGCAACAGGAATTTCTCGAGTTCGTCAATCCGTTCGCGAGAAATGGGAGTTTGAAGTTAAGGAATGGTTGAGAAACTATCAAAATTTTCTCATGTCTGATACCCGAAACCAATAACTACACAGGCCTAGGTGAAAAACACACATATCTTTGTAATCGGGCGAGTTTCTACTTTAAGATGCAACAGGAATTTCTAGAGTTCGTCATTCCGTTCGCGAGATATGGGAGTTTGAAGGTTAGGAATGGTTGAGAATCCATCAAAATTTTCGCTGGTCTGATACTCGAAACCAATAACAACAAAGACCTAGGTGAAAAACACACATATCTTTGTAATCGGGCGAGTCTCTACTTTCAGATGCAACAGGAATTTCTCGAGTTCGTCAATCCGTTCGCGAGAAATGGGAGTTTGAAGTTAAGGAATGGTTGAGAAACTATCAAAATTTTCGCGTGTCTGATACCCGAAACCAATAACTACAAAGACCTTGGTGAAAAACACACATATCTTTGTAATCGGGCGAGTTTCTACTTTCAGATGCAACAGGAATTTCTCGAGTTCGTCAATCCGTTCGCGAGAAATGGGAGTTTGAAGTTAAGGAATGGTTGAGAAACTATCAAAATTTTCGCGTGTCTGATACCCGAAACCAATAACTACAAAGACCGAGGTGAAAAACACACATATCTTTGTAATCGGGCGAGTTTCTGCTTTCAGATGCAACAGGAATTTCTCGAGTTCGTCAATCCGTTCGCGAGAAATGGGAGTTTGAAGTTAAGGAATGCTTGAGAAACTATCAAAATTTTCGCATGTCTGATACCCGAAACCAACAACTACACAAGCCTAGGTGGAAAACACACATATCTTTGTAATCGGGCGAGTTTCTACTTTAAGATGCAACAGGAATTTCTCGAGTTCGTCATTCCGTTCGCGAGATATGGGAGTTTGAAGGTTAGGAATGCTTGAGAAACCATCATAATTTTCGCTGGTCTGATACTCGAAACCAATAACTGGAATGACTTAGGGGAAAAGTGCACACACCATTGTAATCGGGCGAGATTCTGCTTTCGGATGAAACATGAATTTCTCGAGTTCGTCAATCCGTTCGTGAGATATGGGAGTTTGAAATTAAGGATAGATTGAGAAACCATCAAAATTTTCGCAAGTCTGATACTCGAAACCAATAACTACAAAGCCCTACGGGAAAAATACACATACCGTTGTAATCGGGCGAGTTTCCAATTTCAGATGCAACAGGAATTTCTCGAGTTCGTCAATCCGTTCACGAGATATGGGAGTTTGAAGTTAAGGAATGGTTGAGAATCCATCGAAATTTTCGCAATTCTGATGCTAGAAACGAATAACTGGAATGGCCTCGGGGAAAAGTACACACACCATTCTAATCGGGCGAGACTCTACTTTCAGATGCAACAGGAATTTCTCGAGTTCGTCATTCCGTTCGCGAGATATGGGAGTTTGAAGGTTAGGAATGCTTGAGAAACCATCAAAATTTTCGCTGGTCTGATACTCGAAACCAATAACTGGAATGACATAGGGGAAAAGTGCACACACCATTGTAATCGGGCGAGATTCTGCTTTCGGATGCAACAGGAATTTCTCGAGTTCGTCAATCCGTTCGCGAGATATGGGAGTTTGAAATTAACGATAGGTTGAGAAACCATCAAAATTTTCGCAAGTCTGATACTCGAAACCAATAACTTCAAAGACCTAGGTGAAAAACACACATATCTTTGTAATCGGGCGAGATTCTACTTTCAGATGCAACAGGAATTTCTCGAGTTCGTCATTCCGTTCGCGAGATATGGGAGTTTGAAGGTTAGGAATGCTTGAGAAACCATCATAATTTTCGCTGGTCTGATACTCGAAACCAATAACTGGAATGACTTAGGGGAAAAGTGCACACACCATTGTAATCGGCGAGATTCTGCTTTCGGATGAAACATGAATTTCTCGAGTTCGTCAATCCGTTCGTGAGATATGGGAGTTTGAAGTTAAGGAATGGTTGAGAATCCATCGAAATTTTCGCAATTCTGATGCTAGAAACGAATAACTGGAATGGCCTCGGGGAAAAGTACACACACCATTCTAATCGGGCGAGACTCTACTTTCAGATGCAACAGGAATTTCTCGAGTTCGTCATTCCGTTCGCGAGATATGGGAGTTTGAAATTAAGGATAGGTTGAGAAACCATCAAAATTTTCGCAAGCCTGATACTCGAAACCAATAACTTCAAAGACCTAGGTGAAAAACACACATATCTTTGTAATCGGGCGAGTTTCTACTTTCAGATGCAACAGGAATTTCTCGAGTTCATCAATCCGTTCGCGGGAAATGGGAGTTTGAAGTTAAGGAATGGTTGAGAAACAACCAAAATTTTCGCATGTCTGATACCCGAAACCAATAACTACACAGGCCTAGGTGAAAAACACACATATCTTTGTAATCGGGCTAGTTTCTTCTTTCGGATGCAACAGGAATTTCTCGAGTTCGTCAATCCGTTCGCGAGAAATGGGAGTTTGAAGTTAAGGAATGGTTGAGAAACTATCAAAATTTTCGCGTGTCTGATACCCGAAACCAATAACTACAAAGACCTAGGTGAAAAACACACATATTTTTGTAATCGGGCGAGTTTCTACTATCAGATGCAACAGGAATTTCTCGAGTTCGTCAATCCGTTCGCGAGAAATGGGAGTTTGAAGTTAAGGAATGCTTGAGAAACTATCAAAATTTTTGCATGTCTGATACCCGAAACCAGTAACTACACAGGCCTAGGTGAAAAACACACATATCTTTGTAATCGGGCGAGTTTCTACTTTAAGATGCAACAGGAATTTCTCGAGTTCGTCATTCCGTTCGCGAGATATGGGAGTTTGAAGGTTAGGAATGCTTGAGAAACCATCATAATTTTCGCTGGTCTGATACTCGAAACCAATAACTGGAATGACTTAGGGGAAAAGTGCACACACCATTGTAATCGGGCGAGTTTCTGCTTTCGGATGCAACAGGAATTACTCGAGTTCGTCAATCCGTTCGTGAGATATGGGAGTTTCAAATTAAGGATAGGTTGAGAAACCATCAAAATTTTCGCAAGTCTGATACTCGAAACCAAAAACTACAAAGCCCTAGGGGAAAAATACACATACCGTTGTAATCGGGCGAGTTTCCACTTTCAGATGCAACAGGAATTTCTCGAGTTCGTCAATCCGTTCACGAGATATGGGAGTTTGAAGTTAAGGAATGGTTGAGAATCCATCGAAATTTTCGCAATTCTGATGCTAGATACGAATAACTGGAATGGCCTCGGGGAAAAGTACACACACCATTCTAATCGGGCGAGACTCTACTTTCAGATGCAACAGGAATTTCTCGAGTTCGTCAATCCGTTCGCGAGGTATGGGAGTTTGAAGTTAAGGAATGGTTGAGAAACTATCAAAATTTTCGCGTGTCTGATACCCGAAACCAATAACTACAAAGACCTAGGTGAAAAACACACATATCCTTGTAATCGGGCGAGTTTCTACTTTCAGATGCAACAGGAATTTCTCGAGTTCGTCAATCCGTTCGCGAGAAATGGGAGTTTGAAGTTAAGGAATGGTTGAGAAACTATCAAAATTTTCTCATGTCTGATACCCGAAACCAATAACTACACAGGCCTAGGTGAAAAACACACATATCTTTGTAATCGGGCGAGTTTCTACTTTAAGATGCAACAGGAATTTCTAGAGTTCGTCATTCCGTTCGCGAGATATGGGAGTTTGAAGGTTAGGAATGGTTGAGAATCCATCAAAATTTTCGCTGGTCTGATACTCGAAACCAATAACAACAAAGACCTAGGTGAAAAACACACATATCTTTGTAATCGGGCGAGTCTCTACTTTCAGATGCAACAGGAATTTCTCGAGTTCGTCAATCCGTTCGCGAGAAATGGGAGTTTGAAGTTAAGGAATGGTTGAGAAACTATCAAAATTTTCGCGTGTCTGATACCCGAAACCAATAACTACAAAGACCTTGGTGAAAAACACACATATCTTTGTAATCGGGCGAGTTTCTACTTTCAGATGCAACAGGAATTTCTCGAGTTCGTCAATCCGTTCGCGAGAAATGGGAGTTTGAAGTTAAGGAATGGTTGAGAAACTATCAAAATTTTCGCGTGTCTGATACCCGAAACCAATAACTACAAAGACCGAGGTGAAAAACACACATATCTTTGTAATCGGGCGAGTTTCTGCTTTCAGATGCAACAGGAATTTCTCGAGTTCGTCAATCCGTTCGCGAGAAATGGGAGTTTGAAGTTAAGGAATGCTTGAGAAACTATCAAAATTTTCGCATGTCTGATACCCGAAACCAACAACTACACAAGCCTAGGTGGAAAACACACATATCTTTGTAATCGGGCGAGTTTCTACTTTAAGATGCAACAGGAATTTCTCGAGTTCGTCATTCCGTTCGCGAGATATGGGAGTTTGAAGGTTAGGAATGCTTGAGAAACCATCATAATTTTCGCTGGTCTGATACTCGAAACCAATAACTGGAATGACTTAGGGGAAAAGTGCACACACCATTGTAATCGGGCGAGATTCTGCTTTCGGATGAAACATGAATTTCTCGAGTTCGTCAATCCGTTCGTGAGATATGGGAGTTTGAAATTAAGGATAGATTGAGGAACCATCAAAATTTTCGCAAGTCTGATACTCGAAACCAATAACTACAAAGCCCTACGGGAAAAATACACATACCGTTGTAATCGGGCGAGTTTCCACTTTCAGATGCCACAGGAATTTCTCGAGTTCGTCAATCCGTTCACGAGATATGGGAGTTTGAAGTTAAGGAATGGTTGAGAATCCATCGAAATTTTCGCAATTCTGATGCTAGAAACGAATAACTGGAATGGCCTCGGGGAAAAGTACACACACCATTCTAATCGGGCGAGACTCTACTTTCAGATGCAACAGGAATTTCTCGAGTTCGTCATTCCGTTCGCGAGATATGGGAGTTTGAAGGTTAGGAATGCTTGAGAAACCATCAAAATTTTCGCTGGTCTGATACTCGAAACCAATAACTGGAATGACATAGGGGAAAAGTGCACACACCATTGTAATCGGGCGAGATTCTGCTTTCGGATGCAACAGGAATTTCTCGAGTTCGTCAATCCGTTCGCGAGATATGGGAGTTTGAAATTAAGGATAGGTTGAGAAACCATCAAAATTTTCGCAAGTCTGATACTCGAAACCAATAACTACAAAGCCCTAGGGGAAAAATACACATACCGTTGTAATCGGGCGAGTTTCCACTTTCGGATGCAACAGGAATTTCTCGAGTTCGTCAATCCGTTCACGAGATACGGGAGTTTGAAGTTAAGGAATGGTTGAGAATCCATCGCAATTTTCGCAATTCTGATGCTAGAAACGAATAACTGGAATGGCCTCGGGGAAAAGTACACACACCATTCTAATCGGGCGAGACTCTACTTTCAGATGCAACAGGAATTTCTCGAGTTCGTCATTCCGTTCGCGAGATATGGGAGTTTGAAATTAAGGATAGGTTGAGAAACCATCAAAATTTTCGCAAGTCTGATACTCGAAACCAATAACTTCAAAGACCTAGGTGAAAAACACACATATCTTTGTAATCGGGCGAGATTCTACTTTCAGATGCAACAGGAATTTCTCGAGTTCGTCATTCCGTTCGCGAGATATGGGAGTTTGAAGGTTAGGAATGCTTGAGAAACCATCATAATTTTCGCTGGTCTGATACTCGAAACCAATAACTGGAATGACTTAGGGGAAAAGTGCACACACCATTGTAATCGGCGAGATTCTGCTTTCGGATGAAACATGAATTTCTCGAGTTCGTCAATCCGTTCGTGAGATATGGGAGTTTGAAGTTAAGGAATGGTTGAGAATCCATCGAAATTTTCGCAATTCTGATGCTAGAAACGAATAACTGGAATGGCCTCGGGGAAAAGTACACACACCATTCTAATCGGGCGAGACTCTACTTTCAGATGCAACAGGAATTTCTCGAGTTCGTCATTCCGTTCGCGAGATATGGGAGTTTGAAGGTTAGGAATGCTTGAGAAACCATCAAAACTTTCGCTGGTCTGATACTCGAAACCAATAACTGGAATGACATAGGGGAAAAGTGCACACACCATTGTAATCGGGCGAGATTCTGCTTTCGGATGCAACAGGAATTTCTCGAGTTCGTCAATCCGTTCGCGAGATATGGGAGTTTGAAATTAACGATAGGTTGAGAAACCATCAAAATTTTCGCAAGTCTGATACTCGAAACCAATAACTTCAAAGACCTAGGTGAAAAACACACATATCTTTGTAATCGGGCGAGATTCTACTTTCAGATGCAACAGGAATTTCTCGAGTTCGTCATTCCGTTCGCGAGATATGGGAGTTTGAAGGATAGGAATGCTTGAGAAACCATCATAATTTTCGCTGGTCTGATACTCGAAACCAATAACTGGAATGACTTAGGGGAAAAGTGCACACACCATTGTAATCGGCGAGATTCTGCTTTCGGATGAAACATGAATTTCTCGAGTTCGTCAATCCGTTCGTGAGATATGGGAGTTTGAAGTTAAGGAATGGTTGAGAATCCATCGAAATTTTCGCAATTCTGATGCTAGAAACGAATAACTGGAATGGCCTCGGGGAAAAGTACACACACCATTCTAATCGGGCGAGACTCTACTTTCAGATGCAACAGGAATTTCTCGAGTTCGTCATTCCGTTCGCGAGATATGGGAGTTTGAAGGTTAGGAATGCTTGAGAAACCATCAAAATTTTCGCTGGTCTGATACTCGAAACCAATAACTGGAATGACATAGGGGAAAAGTGCACACACCATTGTAATCGGGCGAGATTCTGCTTTCGGATGCAACAGGAATTTCTCGAGTTCGTCAATCCGTTCGCGAGATATGGGAGTTTGAAATTAAGGATAGGTTGAGAAACCATCAAAATTTTCGCAAGTCTGATACTCGAAACCAATAACTACAAAGCCCTAGGGGAAAAATACACATACCGTTGTAATCGGGCGAGTTTCCACTTTCGGATGCAACAGGAATTTCTCGAGTTCGTCAATCCGTTCACGAGATATGGGAGTTTGAAGTTAAGGAATGGTTGAGAATCCATCGAAATTTTCGCAATTCTGATGCTAGAAACGAATAACTGGAATGGCCTCGGGGAAAAGTACACACACCATTCTAATCGGGCGAGACTCTACTTTCAGATGCAACAGGAATTTCTCGAGTTCGTCATTCCGTTCGCGAGATATGGGAGTTTGAAATTAAGGATAGGTTGAGAAACCATCAAAATTTTCGCAAGCCTGATACTCGAAACCAATAACTTCAAAGACCTAGGTGAAAAACACACATATCTTTGTAATCGGGCGAGTTTCTACTTTCAGATGCAACAGGAATTTCTCGAGTTCGTCAATCCGTTCGCGGGAAATGGGAGTTTGAAGTTAAGGAATGGTTGAGAAACAACCAAAATTTTCGCATGTCTGATACCCGAAACCAATAACTACACAGGCCTAGGTGAAAAACACACATATCTTTGTAATCGGGCTAGTTTCTTCTTTCGGATGCAACAGGAATTTCTCGAGTTCGTCAATCCGTTCGCGAGAAATGGGAGTTTGAAGTTAAGGAATGGTTGAGAAACTATCAAAATTTTCGCGTGTCTGATACCCGAAACCAATAACTACAAAGACCTAGGTGAAAAACACACATATTTTTGTAATCGGGCGAGTTTCTACTATCAGATGCAACAGGAATTTCTCGAGTTCGTCAATCCGTTCGCGAGAAATGGGAGTTTGAAGTTAAGGAATGCTTGAGAAACTATCAAAATTTTTGCATGTCTGATACCCGAAACCAGTAACTACACAGGCCTAGGTGAAAAACACACATATCTTTGTAATCGGGCGAGTTTCTACTTTAAGATGCAACAGGAATTTCTCGAGTTCGTCATTCCGTTCGCGAGATATGGGAGTTTGAAGGTTAGGAATGCTTGAGAAACCATCATAATTTTCGCTGGTCTGATACTCGAAACCAATAACTGGAATGACTTAGGGGAAAAGTGCACACACCATTGTAATCGGGCGAGTTTCTGCTTTCGGATGCAACAGGAATTACTCGAGTTCGTCAATCCGTTCGTGAGATATGGGAGTTTCAAATTAAGGATAGGTTGAGAAACCATCAAAATTTTCGCAAGTCTGATACTCGAAACCAAAAACTACAAAGCCCTAGGGGAAAAATACACATACCGTTGTAATCGGGCGAGTTTCCACTTTCAGATGCAACAGGAATTTCTCGAGTTCGTCAATCCGTTCACGAGATATGGGAGTTTGAAGTTAAGGAATGGTTGAGAATCCATCGAAATTTTCGCAATTCTGATGCTAGATACGAATAACTGGAATGGCCTCGGGGAAAAGTACACACACCATTCTAATCGGGCGAGACTCTACTTTCAGATGCAACAGGAATTTCTCGAGTTCGTCAATCCGTTCGCGAGGTATGGGAGTTTGAAGTTAAGGAATGGTTGAGAAACTATCAAAACTTTCGCGTGTCTGATACCCGAAACCAATAACTACAAAGACCTAGGTGAAAAACACACATATCCTTGTAATCGGGCGAGTTTCTACTTTCAGATGCAACAGGAATTTCTCGAGTTCGTCAATCCGTTCGCGAGAAATGGGAGTTTGAAGTTAAGGAATGGTTGAGAAACTATCAAAATTTTCTCATGTCTGATACCCGAAACCAATAACTACACAGGCCTAGGTGAAAAACACACATATCTTTGTAATCGGGCGAGTTTCTACTTTAAGATGCAACAGGAATTTCTAGAGTTCGTCAATCCGTTCGCGAGAAATGGGAGTTTGAAGTTAAGGAATGGTTGAGAAACTATCAAAATTTTCGCGTGTCTGATACCCGAAACCAATAACTACAAAGACCTTGGTGAAAAACACACATATCTTTGTAATCGGGCGAGTTTCTACTTTCAGATGCAACAGGAATTTCTCGAGTTCGTCAATCCGTTCGCGAGAAATGGGAGTTTGAAGTTAAGGAATGGTTGAGAAACTATCAAAATTTTCGCGTGTCTGATACCCGAAACCAATAACTACAAAGACCGAGGTGAAAAACACACATATCTTTGTAATCGGGCGAGTTTCTGCTTTCAGATGCAACAGGAATTTCTCGAGTTCGTCAATCCGTTCGCGAGAAATGGGAGTTTGAAGTTAAGGAATGCTTGAGAAACTATCAAAATTTTCGCATGTCTGATACCCGAAACCAACAACTACACAAGCCTAGGTGGAAAACACACATATCTTTGTAATCGGGCGAGTTTCTACTTTAAGATGCAACAGGAATTTCTCGAGTTCGTCATTCCGTTCGCGAGATATGGGAGTTTGAAGGTTAGGAATGCTTGAGAAACCATCATAATTTTCGCTGGTCTGATACTCGAAACCAATAACTGGAATGACTTAGGGGAAAAGTGCACACACCATTGTAATCGGGCGAGATTCTGCTTTCGGATGAAACATGAATTTCTCGAGTTCGTCAATCCGTTCGTGAGATATGGGAGTTTGAAATTAAGGATAGATTGAGAAACCATCAAAATTTTCGCAAGTCTGATACTCGAAACCAATAACTACAAAGCCCTACGGGAAAAATACACATACCGTTGTAATCGGGCGAGTTTCCAATTTCAGATGCAACAGGAATTTCTCGAGTTCGTCAATCCGTTCACGAGATATGGGAGTTTGAAGTTAAGGAATGGTTGAGAATCCATCGAAATTTTCGCAATTCTGATGCTAGAAACGAATAACTGGAATGGCCTCGGGGAAAAGTACACACACCATTCTAATCGGGCGAGACTCTACTTTCAGATGCAACAGGAATTTCTCGAGTTCGTCATTCCGTTCGCGAGATATGGGAGTTTGAAGGTTAGGAATGCTTGAGAAACCATCAAAATTTTCGCTGGTCTGATACTCGAAACCAATAACTGGAATGACATAGGGGAAAAGTGCACACACCATTGTAATCGGGCGAGATTCTGCTTTCGGATGCAACAGGAATTTCTCGAGTTCGTCAATCCGTTCGCGAGATATGGGAGTTTGAAATTAAGGATAGGTTGAGAAACCATCAAAATTTTCGCAAGTCTGATACTCGAAACCAATAACTACAAAGCCCTAGGGGAAAAATACACATACCGTTGTAATCGGGCGAGTTTCCACTTTCGGATGCAACAGGAATTTCTCGAGTTCGTCAATCCGTTCACGAGATACGGGAGTTTGAAGTTAAGGAATGGTTGAGAATCCATCGCAATTTTCGCAATTCTGATGCTAGAAACGAATAACTGGAATGGCCTCGGGGAAAAGTACACACACCATTCTAATCGGGCGAGACTCTACTTTCAGATGCAACAGGAATTTCTCGAGTTCGTCATTCCGTTCGCGAGATATGGGAGTTTGAAATTAAGGATAGGTTGAGAAACCATCAAAATTTTCGCAAGTCTGATACTCGAAACCAATAACTTCAAAGACCTAGGTGAAAAACACACATATCTTTGTAATCGGGCGAGTTTCTACTTTCAGATGCAACAGGAATTTCTCGAGTTCGTCAATCCGTTCGCGGGAAATGGGAGTTTGAAGTTAAGGAATGGTTGAGAAACAACCAAAATTTTCGCATGTCTGATACCCGAAACCAATAACTACACAGGCCTAGGTGAAAAACACACATATCTTTGTAATCGGGCTAGTTTCTACTTTCGGATGCAACAGGAATTTCTCTAGTTCGTCAATCCGTTCGCGAGAAATGGGAGTTTGAAGTTAAGGAATGGTTGAGAAACTATCAAAATTTTCGCATGTCTGATACCCGAAACCAATAACTACACAGGCCTAGGTGAAAAACACACATATCTTTGTAATCGGGCGAGTTTCTACTTTAAGATGCAACAGGAATTTCTCGAGTTCGTCAATCCGTTCGCGAGAAATGGGAGTTTGAAGTTAAGGAATGGTTGAGAAACAACCAAAATTTTCGCATGTCTGATAACCGAAACCAATAACTACACAGGCCTAGGTGAAAACACACATATCTTTGTAATCGGGCGAGTTTCTACTTTCGGATGCAACAGGAATTTCTCGAGTTCGTCAATCCGTTCGCGAGAAATGGGAGTTTGAAGTTAAGGAATGGTTGAGGAACTATCAAAATTTTCGCGTGTCTGATACCCGAAACCAATAGCTACAAAGACCTAGGTGAAAAACACACATATCTTCGTAATCGGCGAGTTTCTACTTTCAGATGCAACAGGAATTTCTCGAGTTCGTCAATCCGTTCGCGAGAAGTGGGAGTTTGAAGTTAAGGAATGGTTGAGAAACGATCAAAATTTTCGCATGTCTGATACCCGAAACCAATAACTACACAGGCCTAGGTGAAAAACACACATATCTTTGTAATCGGGCGAGTTTCTACTTTAAGATGCAACAGGAATTTCTCGAGTTCGTCATTCCGTTCGCGAGATATGGGAGTTTGAAGGTTAGGAATGCTTGAGAAACCATCAAAATTTTCGCTGGTCTGATACTCGAAACCAATAACTGGAATGACTTAGGGGAAAAGTGCACACACCATTGTAATCGGGCGAGATTCTGCTTTCAGATGCAACAGGAATTTCTCGAGTTCGTCAATCCGTTCGTGAGATATGGGAGTTTGAAATTAAGGATAGGTTGAGAAACCATCAAAATTTTCGCAAGTCTGATACTCGAAACCAATAACTTCAAAGACCTAGGTGAAAAACACACATATCTTTATAATCGGGCGAGTTTCTACTTTCAGATGCAACAGGAATTTCTCGAGTTCGTCAATCCGTTCGCGAGAAATGGGAGTTTGAAGTTAAGGAATGGTTGAGAAACTATCAAAATTTTCGCATGTCTGATACCCGAAACCAATAACTACACAGGCCTAGGTGAAAAACACAAATATCTTTGTAATCGGGCGAGTTTCTACTTTCAGATGCAACAGGAATTTCTCGAGTTCGTCAATCCGTTCGCGAGAAATGGGAGTTTGAAGTTAAGGAATGGTTGAGAAACTATCAAAATTTTCGCGTGTCTGATACCCGAAACAAATAACTAGAAAGACCTAGGTGAAAAACACACATATCTCTGTAATCGGGCGAGTTTCTACTTTCAGATGCAACAGGAATTTCTCGAGTTCGTCAATCCGTTCGCGAGAAATGGGAGTTTGAAGTTAAGGAATGCTTGAGAAACTATCAAAATTTTCGCATGTCTGATACCCGAAACCAATAACTACACAGGCCTAGGTGAAAAACACACATATCTTTGTAATCGGGCGAGTTTCTACTTTAAGGTGCAACAGGAATTTCTCGAGTTCGTCATTCCGTTCGCGAGATATGGGAGTTTGAATGTTAGGAATGCTTGAGAAACCATCATAATTTTCGCTGGTCTAATACTCGAAACCAATAACTGGAATGACTTAGGGGAAAAGTGCACACACCATTGTAATCGGGCGAGTTTCTGCTTTCGGATGCAACAGGTATTTCTCGAGTTCGTCAATCCGTTCGTGAGATATGGGAGTTTGAAATTAAGGATAGGTTGAGAAACCATCAAAATTTTCGCAAGTCTGATACTCGAAACCAATAACTACAAAACCCCAGGGGAAAAATACACATACCGTTGTAATCGGGCGAGTTTCCACTTTCAGATGCAACAGGAATTTCTCGAGTTCGTCAATCCGTTCACGAGATATGGGAGTTTGAAGTTAAGGAATGGTTGAGAATCCATCGAAATGTTCGCAATTCTGATGCTAGAAACGAATAACTGGAATGGCCTCGGGGAAAAGTACACACACCATTCTAATCGGGCGAGACTCTACTTTCAGATGCAACAGGAATTTCTCGAGTTCGTCAATCCGATCGCGAGATATGGGAGTTTGAAGTTAAGGAATGGTTGAGAAACTATCAAAATTTTCGCGTGTCTGATACCCGAAACCAATAACTACAAAGACCTAGGTGAAAAACACACATATCTTTGTAATCGGGCGAGTGTCTACTTTCAGATGCAACAGGAATTTCTCGAGTTCGTCAATCCGTTCGCGAGAAATGGGAGTTTGAAGTTAAGGAATGGTTGAGAAACTATCAAAATTTTCGCATGTCTGATACCCGAAACCAATAACTACACAGGCCTAGGTGAAAAACACACATATCTTTGTAATCGGGCGAGTTTCTACTTTAAGATGCAACAGGAATTTCTCGAGTTCGTCATTCCGTTCGCGAGATATGGGAGTTTGAAGGTTAGGAATGGTTGAGAAACCATCAAAATTTTCGCTGGTCTGATACTCGAAACCAATAACTGGAATGACTTAGGGGAAAAGTGCACACACCATTGTAATCGGGCGAGATTCTGCTTTCAGACTCAACAGGAATTTCTCGAGTTCGTCATTCCGTTCGCGAGATATGGGAGTTTGAAATTAAGGATAGGTTGAGGAACCATCAAAATTTTCGCAAGTCGGATACTCGAAACCAATAACTTCAAAGACCTAGGTGAAAAACACACATATCTTTGTAATCGGGCGAGTTTCTACTTTCAGATGCAACAGGAATTTCTCGAGTTCGTCAATCCGTTCGCGAGAAATGGGAGTTTGAATTTAAGGAATGGTTGAGAAACAACCAAAATTTTCGCATGTCTGATACCCGAAACCAATAACTACACAGGCCTAGGTGAAAAACACACATATCTTTGTAATCGGGCGAGTTTCTACTTTAAGATGCAACAGGAATTTCTAGAGTTCGTCATTCCGTTCGCGAGATATGGGAGTTTGAAGGTTAGGAATGGTTGAGAAATCATCAAAATTTTCGCTGGTCTGATACTCGAAACCAATAACTGGAATGACTTAGGGGAAAAGTGCACACACCATTGTAATCGGGCGAGTTTCTGCTTTCAGATGCAACAGGAATTTCTCGAGTTCGTCAATCCGTTCGCGAGAAATGGGAGTTTGAAGTTAAGGAATGGTTGAGAAACAACCAAAATTTTCGCATGTCTGATACCCGAAACCAATAACTACACATGCCTAGGTGAAAAACACACATATCTTTGTAATCGGGCGAGTTTCTACTTTAAGATGCAACAGGAATTTCTCGAGTTCGTCATTCCGTTCGCGAGATATGGGAGTTTGAAGGTTAGGAATGGTTGAGAAACCATCAAAATTTTCGCTGGTCTGATACTCGAAACCAATAACAACAAAGACCTAGGTGAAAAACACACATATCTTTGTAATCGGGCGAGTTTCTACTTTCAGATGCAACAGGAATTTCTCGAGTTCGTCAATCCGTTCGCGAGAAATGGGAGTTTGAAGTTAAGGAATGGTTGAGAAACGATCAAAATTTTCGCATGTCTGATACCCGAAACCAATAACTACACAGGCCTAGGTGAAAAACACACATATCTTTGTAATCGAGCGAGTTTTTACTTTAAGATGCAACAGGAATTTCTCGAGTTCGTCATTCCGTTCGCGAGATATGGGAGTTTGAAGGTTAGGAATGGTTGAGAAACCATCAAAATTTTCGCTGGTCTGATACTCGAAACCAATAACTGGAATGACTTAGGGGAAAAGTGCACACACCATTGTAATCGGGCGAGATTCTGCTTTCAGACGCAACAGGAATTTCTCGAGTTCGTCATTCCGTTCGCGAGATATGGGAGTTTGAAATTAAGGATAGGTGGAGGAACCATCAAAATTTTCGCAAGTCTGATACTCGAAACCAATAACTTCAAAGACCTAGGTGAAAAACACACATATCTTTGTAATCGGGCGAGTTTCTACTTTCAGATGCAACAGGAATTTCTCGAGTTCGTCAATCCGTTCGCGAGAAATGGGAGTTTGAAGTTAAGGAATGGTTGAGAAACAACCAAAATTTTCGCATGTCTGATACCCGAAACCAATAACTACACAGGCCTAGGTGAAAAACACACATATCATTGTAATCGGGCGAGTTTCTACTTTCGGATGCAACAGGAATTTCTCGAGTTCGTCAATCCGTTCGCGAGAAATGGGAGTTTGAAGTTAAGGAATGGTTGAGAAACTATCAAAATTTTCGCATGTCTGTTACCCGAAACCAATAACTACACAGGCCTAGGTGAAAAACACACATATCTTTGTAACCGGGCGAGTTTCTACTTTCAGATGCAACAGAAATTTCTCGAGTTCGTCAATCCGTTCGCGAGAAATGGGAGTTTGAAGTTAAGGAATGGTTGAGAAAATATCAAAATTTTCGCGTGTCTGATACCCGAAACCAATAACTACAAAGACCTATTTGAAAAACACACATATCTTTGTAATCGGGCGAGTTTCTACTTTCAGATGCAACAGGAATTTCTCGAGTTCGTCAATCCGTTCGCGAGGAATGGGAGTTTGAAGTTAAGGAATGGTTGAGAAACTATCAAAATTTTCGCATGTCTGATACCCGAAACCAATAACTACACAGGCCTAGGTGAAAAACACACATATCTTTGTAATCGGGCGAGTTTCCACTTTCAGATGCAACAGGAATTTCTCGAGTTCGTCAATCCGTTCACGAGATATGGGAGTTTGAAGTTAAGGAATGGAAGAGAATCCATCGAAATTTTCGCAATTCTGATGCTAGAAACGAATAACTGGAATGGCCTCGGGGAAAGGTACACACACCATTCTAATCGGGCGAGACACTACTTTCAGATGCAACAGGAATTTCTCGAGTTCGTCAATCCGTTCGTGAGATATGGGAGTTTGAAATTAAGGATAGGTTGAGAAACCATCAAAATTTTCGCAAGTCTGATACTCGAAACCAATAACTACAAAGCCCTAGGGGAAAAATACACATACCGTTGTAATCGGGCGAGTTTCCACTTTCAGATGCAACAGGAATTTCTCGAGTTCGTCAATCCGTTCAAGAGATATGCGAGTTTGAAGTTAAGCAATGGTTGAGAATCCATCGAAGTTTTCGCAATTCTGATGCTAGAAACGAATAACTGGAATGGCCTCGGGGAAAAGTACACACACCATTCTAATCGGGCGAGTTTCTACTTTCAGATGCAACAGGAATTTCTCGAGTTCGTCAATCCGTTCGCGAGAAATGGGAGTTTGAAGTTAAGGAATGGTTGAGAAAATATCAAAATTTTCCCGTGTCTGATACCCGAAACCAATAACTACAAAGGCCTAGGGGAAAAACACACATACCTTTCTAATCGGGCGAGCTTCTAATTTCAGATGCAACAGGAATTTCTCGAGTTCGTCAATCCGTTCGCGAGATATGGGAGTTTGAAGTTAAGGAATGGTTGAGAAACCATCAAAATTTTCGCAAGTCTGATACTCGAAACCAATAACTACAAAGGCCTAGGGGAAAAATACGCATACCTTTGTAATCGGGCGAGTTTCCTCTTTCAGATGCAACAGGAATTTCTCGAGTTCGTCAATCCGTTCACGAGATATGGGAGTTTGAAGTTAAGGAATGGTTGAGAAACCATCGAAATTTTCGCAATTCTGATGCTAGAAACGAATAACTGGAATGCCCTAGGGGAAAAGTACACACACCATTCTAATCGGGCGAGTCTCTACTTTCAGATGCAACAGGATTTTCTCGAGTTCGTCATTGCGTTCGCGAGATATGGGAGTTTGAAGTTAAGGAATGGTCGGGAAACACTCAAAATTTTCGCAAGTCTGATACTCGAAACCAATAACTACTTAGGCCTAGGGGAAAAACACACATATCTTTGTAATCGGGCGAGTTTCTAATTTCAGATGCAACAGGAATTTCTCGAGTTCGTCAATCCGTTCGCGAGATATGGGAGTTTGAAGTTAAGGAATGCTTGGGAAACCATCAAAATTTTCGAAATTCTGATACTCGAAACCAGTAACTACAAAGGCCTAGGGGAAATGTGCACACACCATTGTAATCGGGCAAGTTTCTTCTTTCAGATGCAACAGGAATTTCTCGAGTTCGTCAATCCGTTCGCGAGACATGGGAGTTTGAAATTGATGAATGGTTGAGAAACCATCAAAATTTTCGGAATCTGATACTCGAAACCAATAACTACTATGGCCTAGGGCAAAAATGCACAAACATTTGTAATCGGGCGAGTTTCTGCTTTCAGATGCAACAGGAATTTCTCGAGTTCGTCAATCCGTTCGTGAGATATGGGAGTTTGAAATTAAGGATAGGTTGAGAAACCATCAAAATTTACGCAAGTCTGATACTCGAAACCAATAACTACAAAGGCCTAGGGGAAAAATACACATACCGTTGTAATCGGGCGAGTTTCCACTTTCAGATGCAACAGGAATTTCTCGAGTTCGTCAATCCGTTCACGAGATATGGGAGTTTGAAATTAAGGAATGGTTGAGAATCCATCAAAATGTACGCAAGTCTGATACTCGAAACCAATAACTACAAAGGCCTAGGGGAAAAATACACATACCGTTGTAATCGGGCGAGTTTCCACTTTCAGATGCAACAGGAATTTCTCGAGTTCGTCAGTCCGTTCACGAGATATGGGAGTTTGAAGTTAAGGAATGGTTGAGAATCCATCGAAATTTTCGCAATTCTGATGCTAGAAACGAATAACTGGAATGGCCTCGGCGAATAGTACACACAGCATTCTAATCGGGCGAGACTCTACTTTCAGATGCAACAGGAATTTCTCGAGTTCGTCAATGCGTTCACGAGATATGGGAGTTTGAAGTTAAGGAATGGTTGAGAAACCATCGAAATTTTCGCAATTCTGATGCTAGAAACGAATAACTGGAATGGCCTAGGGGAAAAGTACACACACCATTCTAATCGGGCGAGTCTCTACTTTCAGATGTAACAGGAATTTCTCGAGTTCGTCATTCCGTTCGCGAGATATGGGAGTTTGAAGTTAAGGAATGGTCGGGAAATTCTCAAAATTTTCGAAAGTCTGATACTCGAAACCAATAACTACTTAGGCCTAGGGGAAAAACACACATATCTTTGTAATCGGGCGAGTTTCTAATTTCAGATGCAACAGGAATTTCTCGAGTTCGTCAATCCGTTCGCGAGATATGGGAGTTTGAAGTTAAGGAATGCTTGAGAAATCATCAAAATTTTCGAAAGTCTGATACTCGAAACCAGTAACTACAAAGGCCTAGGGGAAAAGTGCACACCTCATTGTAATCGGGCGAATTTCTGCTTTCAGATGCAACAGGAATTTCTCGAGTTCGTCAATCCGTTCGTGAGATATGGGAGTTTTAAATTAAGGATAGGTTGAGAAACCATCAAAATTTACGCAAGTCTGATACTCGAAACCAATAACTACAAAGGCCTAGGGGAAAAATACACATACCGTTGTAATCGGGCGAGTTTCCACTTTCAGATGCAACAGGAATTTCTCGAGTTCGTCAATCCGTTCGTGAGATATGGGAGTTTGAAATTAAGGATAGGTTGAGAAACCATCAAAATTTACGCAAGTCTGATACTCGAAACCAATAACTACAAAGGCCTAGGGGAAAAATACATATACCGTTGTAATCGGGCGAGTTTCCACTTTCAGATGCAACAGGAATTTCTCGAGTTCGTCAATCCGTTCACGAGATATGGGAGTTTGAAATTAAGGAATGGTTGAGAATCCATCAAAATGTACGCAAGTCTGATACTCGAAACCAATAACTACAAAGGCCTAGGGGAAAAATACACATACCGTTGTAATCGGGCGAGTTTCCACTTTCAGATGCAACAGGAATTTCTCGAGTTCGTCAGTCCGTTCACGAGATATGGGAGTTTGAAGTTAAGGAATGGTTGAGAATCCATCGAAATTTTCGCAATTCTGATGCTAGAAACGAATAACTGGAATGGCCTCGGCGAATAGTACACACAGCATTCTAATCGGGCGAGACTCTACTTTCAGATGCAACAGGAATTTCTCGAGTTCGTCAATGCGTTCACGAGATATGGGAGTTTGAAGTTAAGGAATGGTTGAGAATCCATCGAAATTTTCGCAATTCTGATGCTAGAAAAGAATAACTGGGATGGCCTCGGGGAAAAGTACACACACCATTCTAATCGGGCGAGACTCTACTTTCAGATGCAACAGGAATTTCTCGAGTTCGTCAATCCGTTCGCGAGATATGGGAGTTTGAAGTTAAGGAATGGTTGGGAAACCCTCAAAATTTTCGCAAGTCTGATACTCGAAACCAATAACTACAAAGGCCTAGGGGAAAAACACACATATCTTTCTAATCGGGCGAGCTTCTAATTTCAGATGCAACAGGAATTTCTCGAGTTCGTCAATCCGTTCGCGAGATATGGGAGTTTGAAGTTAAGGAATGGTTGAGAAACCATCAAAATTTTCGCAAGTCTGATACTCGAAACCAATAACTACAAAGGCCTAGGGGAAAAATACGCATACCTTTGTAATCGGGCGAGTTTCCTCTTTCAGATGCAACAGGAATTTCTCGAGTTCGTCAATCCGTTCACGAGATATGGGAGTTTGAAGTTAAGGAATGGTTGAGAAACCATCGAAATTTTCGCAATTCTGATGCTAGAAACGAATAACTGAAATGCCCTAGGGGAAAAGTACACACACCATTCTAATCGGGCGAGTCTATACTTTCAGATGCAACAGGAATTTCTCGAGTTCGTCATTGCGTTCGCGAGATATGGGAGTTTGAAGTTAAGGAATGGTCGGGAAACTCTCAAAATTTTCGCAAGTCTGATACTCGAAACCAATAACTACTTAGGCCTAGGGGAAAAACACACATATCTTTGTAATCGGGCGAGTTTCTAATTTCAGATGCAACAGGAATTTCTCGAGTTCGTCAATCCGTTCGCGAGATATGGGAGTTTGAAGTTGAGGAATGCTTGGGAAACCATCAAAATTTTCGAAATTCTGATACTCGAAACCAGTAACTACAAAGGCCTAGGGGAAATGTGCACACACCATTGTAATCGGGCAAGTTTCTTCTTTCAGATGCAACAGGAATTTCTCGAGTTCGTCAATCCGTTCGCGAGACATGGGAGTTTGAAATTGATGAATGGTTGAGAAACCATCAAAATTTTCGGAATCTGATACTCGAAACCAATAACTACTATGGCCTAGGGCAAAAATGCACAAACCTTTGTAATCGGGCGAGTTTCTGCTTTCAGATGCAGCAGGAATTTCTCGAGTTCGTCAATCCGTTCGTGAGATATGGGAGTTTGAAATTAAGGATAGGTTGAGAAACCATCAAAATTTACGCAAGTCTGATACTCGAAACCAATAACTACAAAGGCCTAGGGGAAAAATACACATACCGTTGTAATCGGGCGCGTTTCCACTTTCAGATGCAACAGGAATTTCTCGAGTTCGTCAATCCGTTCACGAGATATGGGAGTTTGAAATTAAGGAATGGTTGAGAATCCATCAAAATTTACGCAAGTCTGATACTCGAAACCAATAACTACAAAGGCCTAGGGGAAAAATACACATACCGTTGTAATCGGGGGAGTTTCCACTTTCAGATGCAACAGGAATTTCTCGAGTTCGTCAGTCCGTTCACGAGATATGGGAATTTGAAGTTAAGGAATGGTTGAGAATCCATCGAAATTTTCGCAATTCTGATGCTAGAAACGAATAACTGGAATGGCCTCGGCGAAAAGTACACACACCATTCTAATCGGGCGAGACTCTACTTTCAGATGCAACAGGAATTTCTCGAGTTCGTCAATCCGTTCACGAGATATGGGAGTTTGAAGTTAAGGAATGGTTGAGAAACCATCGAAATTTTCGCAATTCTGATGCTAGAAACGAATAACTGGAATGGCCTAGGGGAAAAGTACACACACCATTCTAATCGGGCGAGTCTCTACTTTCAGATGCAACAGGAATTTCTCGAGTTCGTCATTCCGATCGCGAGATATGGGAGTTTGAAGTTAAGGAATGATTGAGAAACCATCAAAATTTTCGCAAGTCTGATACTCGAAACCAATAACTACAAAGGCATAGGGGAAAAATGCACATACCTTTGCATTCGGGCGAGTTTCCACTTTCAGATGCAACAGGAATTTCTCGAGTTCGTCATTCCGTTCGCGAGATGTGGGAGTTTGAAGTTAAGGAATGGTTCAGAAACCTTCAAAATTTTCGCTGGTCTGATACTCGAAACCAATAACTGGAATGGCCTAGGTCAAAAATACACGTACCTTTGTAATCGGGCGTGTTTCTGCTTTCAGATGCAATAGGAAATTCTCGAGTTCGTCAATCCGTTCGCGAGATATGATAGTTTGAAGTTAAGGAATGGTTGAGAAACCTTCAAAATTTTCGCTGGTCTGATACTCGAAACCAATAACTGGAATGGCCTAGGTCAAAAATACACGTACCGTTGTAATCGGGCGTGTTTCTGCTTTCAGATGCAATAGGAAATTCTCGAGTTCGTCAATCCGTTCGCGAGATATAGTAGTTTGAAGTTAAGGAATGGTTGAGAAACTTTCAAAATTTTCGCTGGGCTGATACTCGAAACCAATTACTGGAATGGCCGAGGGCAAAAATACACATACGGTTGTAATCGGGCGAGTTTCTGCTTTTAGATGCAATAGGAAATTCTCGATTTCGTCAATCCGTTCGCGAGATATGGAAGTTTGAAGTTAAGGAATGATTGAGAAACCATCAAAATTTTCGCAAGTCTGATACACGAAACCAATAACTGGAATGGCCTAGGTGAAAAGTACACACACCATTGTAATCGTGCGAGTTTATACTTTCAGATGCAACAGGAATTTCCCGAGTTCGTCATTCCGTTCGCGAGATATGGGAGTTTGAAGTTAAGGAATGGTTGAGAAACCATCACAATTTTCGCAAGTCTGATACTCGAAACCAATAACTACAAAGGCCTTGGGGAAAAGTACACGTACCGTTGTAATCGGGCGAGTTTCTGCTATCAGATGCAATAGGAAATTCTCGAGTTCTTCAATCCGTTCGCGAGATATGGAAGTTTGAAGTTAAGGAATGATTGAGGAACCTTCAAAATTTTCGCAAGTCTGATACTCGAAACCAATAACTGGAATGGCCTAGGGGAAAAGTACACACACCATTGTAATCGTGCGAGTTTCTACTTTCAGATGCAACAGGAATTTCTCGAGTTCGTCATTCCGTTCGCGAGATATGGGAGTTTGAAGTTAAGGAATGGTTGAGAAACCATCAAAATTTTCGCAAGTCTGATACTCGAAACCAATAACTACAAAGGCATAGGGGAAAAATACACATACCTTTGTAATCGGGCTAGTTTCCACTTTCAGATGCAACAGGAATTTCTCGAGTTCGTCATTCCGTTCGCGAGATATGGGAGTTTGAAGTTAAGGAATGGTTGAGAAACCTTCAAAATTTTCGCTGGTCTGATACTCGAAACCAATAACTGGAATGGCCTAGATCAAAAATACACTTACCGTTGTAATCGGGCGTGTTTCTGCTTTCAAATGCAATAGGAAATTCTCGAGTTCGTCAATCCGTTCGCGAGATATGGTAGTTTGAAGTTAAGGAATGGTTGAGAAACCTTCAAAATTTTCGCTGGTCTGATACTCGAAACCAATAACTGGAATGTCCTAGGTCAAAAATACACGTACGGTTGTAATCGGGCGTGTTTCTGCTTTCAGAAGCAATAGGAAATTCTCGAGTTCGTCAATCCGTTCGCGAGATATGGGAGTTTGAAGTTAAGGAATGGTTGATAAACCTTCAAAATTTTCGCTGGTATGATACTCGAAACCAATAACTGGAATGTCCTAGGTCAAAAATACACGTACCGTTGTAATCGGGCGTGTTTCTGCTTCCAGATGCAATAGGAAATTCTCGAGTTCGTCAATCCGTTCGCGAGGTATGGTAGTTTGAAGTTAAGGAATGGTTGAGAAACCTTCAAAATTTTCGCTGGTCTGATACTCGAAACCAATAACTGGAATGTCCTAGGTCAAAAATACACGTACCGTTGTAATCGGGCGTGTTTCTGCTGTCAGATGCAACAGGAATTTCTCGAGTTAGTCAATCCGTTCGCGAGATATGGGAGTTCGAAGTTAAGGCATGCTTGAGAAACCATCAAAATTATCGCAAGTCTGATACTCGAAACCAATAACTACAAAGGCCTAGGGGAAAAATACACGTACCGTTGTAATCGGGCGAGTTTCTGCTTTCAGACGCAACTGGAATTTCTCGAGTTCGTCATTCCGTTCGCGAGATATGGGAGTTTGAAGTTAAGGAATGCTTGAGAAACAATCAAAATTTTGGCAAGTCTGATACTCGAAACCAATAACTACAATGGCCTAGGGGAAAAATACACGTACCGTTGTAATCGGGCGTGTTTCTGCTTTCAGTTGCAATAGGAAATTCTCGAGTTCGTCAATCCGTTCGCGAGATATGGTAGTTTGAAGTTAAGGATTGGTTGAGAAACCATCAAAATTTTCGCAAGTCTGATAATCGAAACCAATAACTGCAAAGGCCTAGGGGAAAAGTGCACATACCATTGTAATCGGGCGAGTTTCCACTTTCAGATGCAACAGGAATTTCTGGAGTGCGTCTTTCCGTTCGCGAGATATGGGAGTTTGAAGTTAAGGAATGGTTGAGAAACCATCAGAATTCTCGCAATTCTGATACTCGAAACCAATAACTACAAACACCTAGGGGAAAAATACACACACCTATGTAATCGGGCGAGTTTCCACTTTCAGATGCAATTGGAAATTCTCGAGTTCGTCAATCCGTTCGCGAGATACGGTAGTTTGAAGTTAAGGAATGCTTGAGAAACCATCAAAATTTTGGCAATTCTGATACTCGAATCCAATAACTACAGTGGCCTAGGGGAAAAATAAACATACCGTTGTAATCGGGCGAGTTTCTGCTGTCAGGTGCAATAGGAAATTCTCGAGTTCGACAATCCGTACGCGAGATATGGGAGTTTGAAGTTAAGGAATGCTTGAGAAACCATCAAAATTTTCGCAAGTCTGATACTCGAAACCAATAACTACAATGGCCTAAGGGGAAAATACACATAGCGTTGTAATCGGGCGAGTATCTGCTTTCAGATGCAACAGGAGTTTCTCGAGTTCGTCAATCCGTTCGCGAGATATGGGAGTTTGAAGTTAAGGAATGCTTGAGAAACCATCAAAATTTTCGCAAGTCTGATACTCGAATCCAATAACAACTATGGCCTAGGGCAAAAATACACATACCGATGTAATCGGGCGAGTTTCTGCTTTCAGATGCAATCGGAAATTCTCGAGTTCGTCAATCCGTACGCGAGATATGGGAGTTTGAAATTAAGGAATGGTTGAGAAAACATAAAAATTTTCGCAATTCTGATGCTAGAAACCAATAACTACAATGGCCTAGGGGAAAAATACACATACCGTTGTAATCGGGCGAGTTTCTGCTTTCAGATGCAATAGGAAATTCTCGAGTTCGTTAATCAGTTCGCGAGATATGGGAGTTTGAAGTTAAGGAATGGTTGAGAAACCATCACAATTTTCGCAAGTCTGATACTCGAAACAAATAACTATTATAGCCTAGGGCAAAAATGCACGTACCGTTGTAATCGGGCGAGTTTCTGCTTTCAGATGCAATAGGAAATTCTCGAGTTCGTCAATCAGTTCGCGAGATATGGGAGTTTGAAGTTAAGGAATGGTTGAGAAACCATCACAATTTTCGCAAGTCTGATACTCGAAACAAATAACTACTATAGCCTAGGTCAAAAATACGCGTACCGTTGTAATCGGTCGAGTTTCTGCTTTCAGATGGAATAGGAAATTCTCGAGTTCGTCAATCCGTTCGCGAGATATGGGAGTTTGAAGTTACGGAATGCTTGAGAAACCATCAAAATTTTCGCAAGTCTGATACTCGAAACCAATAACTACAAAGGCCTAGGGGAAAAATGCACATACCGTTGAAATCGGGCGAGTTTTTGCTTTCAGATGCAATAGGAAATTCTCGAGTTCGTCAATCCGTTCGCGAGATATGGGAGTTTGAAGTTAAGGAATGCTTGAGAAACCATCAAAATTTTCGCAAGTCTGATACTCGAATCCAATAACAAGTATGGCCTAGGGCAAAAATACACATACCCTTGTAATCGGGCGAGTTTCTGCTTTCAGATGCAATAGGAAATTCTCGAGTTCGTCAATCCGTTCGCGAGATATGGGAGTTTGAAGTTAAGGAATGGTTGAGAAACCATCAAAATTTTCGCAAGTCTGATACTCGAAACCAATAACTACAAAGGCATAGGGGAAAAATGCACATACCTTTGTAATCGCGCGAGTTTCCACTTTCAGATGCAACAGGAATTTCTCGAGTTCGTCAATCCGTTCGCGAGATACGGGAGTTAGAAGTTATTGAATGCTTGAGAAACCATTAAAATTTTCGCAAGTCTGATATTCGAAACCAATAACTACTATGGCCTAGGGCAAAAATGCACACACCGTTGAAATCGGGCGAGTTTCTGCTTTAAGATGCAACAGGAATTTCTCGAGTTCGTCAATCCGTTCGCGAGATATGGGAGTTTGAAGTTAAATAATGGTTGAGAAACCTTCAAAATTTTCGCTGGTCTGATACTCGAAACCAATAACTGGAATGGCCTAGGTCAAAAATACACGTACCGTTGTAATCGGGCGTGTTTCTGCTTTCAGATGCAATAGGAAATTCTCGAGTTCGTCAATCCGTTCGCGAGATATGGTAGTTTGAAGTTAAGGAATGCTTGAGAAACCATCAAAATTTTAGCAAGTCTGATACTCGAAACCAATAACTACAATGGCCTAGGGGAAAAATAAACATACCGTTGTAATGGGGCGAGTTTCAGATGCAACAGGAATTTCTCGAGTTCGTCATTCCGTTCGCGAGATATGGGAGTTTGAAGTTAAGGAATGGTTGAGAAACCATCAAAATTTTCGCAATTCTGATGCTAGAAACCAATAACTACAATGGCCTAGGGGAAAAATGCACATACCGTTGAAATCGGGCGAGTTTCTGCTTTCAGATGCAATAGGAAATTCTCGAGTTCGTCAATCCGTTCGCGAGATATGGGAGTTTGAAGTTAAGGAATGGTTGAGAAACCATCACAATTTTCGCAAGTCTGATACACGAAACAAATAACTACTATAGCCTAGGTCAAAAATACACGTACCGTTGTAATCGGGCGAGTTTCTGCTTTCAGATGGAATAGGAAATTCTCGTGTTCGTCAATCCGTTCGCGAGATATGGGAGTTTGAAGTTACGTAATGCTTGAGAAACCATCAAAATTTTCGCAAGTCTGATACTCGAAACCAATAACTACTATAGCCTAGGGCAGAAATACACGTACCGTTGTAATCGGGCGAGTTTCTGCTTTCAGATGCAATAGGAAATTCTCGAGTTCGTCAATCCGTTCGCGAGATATGGGAGTTTGAAGTTAAGGAATGGTTGAGAAACCATCACAATTTTCGCAAGTCTGATACTCGAAACAAATAACTAGTATAGCCTAGGTCAAAAATACACGTACCGTTGTAATCGGGCGAGTTTCTGCTTTCAGATGGAATAGGAAATTCTCGTGTTCGTCAATCCGTTCGCGAGATATGGGAGTTTGAAGTTACGGAATGCTTGAGAAACCATCAAAATTTTCGCAAGTCTGATACTCGAAACCAATAACTACAAAGGCCTAGGGGAATAATGCACATACCGTTGAAATCGGGCGAGTTTCTGCTTTCAGATGCAATAGGAAATTCTCGAGTTCGTCAATCAGTTCGCGAGATATGGGAGTTTGAAGTTACGGAATGCTTGAGAAACCATCAAAATTTTCGCAAGTCTGATACTCGAAACCAATAACTACAAAGGCCTAGGGGAAAAATGCACATACCGTTGAAATCGGGCGAGTTTTTGCTTTCAAATGCAATAGGAAATTCTCGAGTTCGTCAATCCGTTCGCGAGATATGGGAGTTTGAAGTTAAGGAATGCTTGAGAAACCATCAAAATTTTCGCAAGTCTGATACTCGAATCCAATAACAACTATGGCCTAGGGCAAAAATACACATACCGTTGTAATCGGGCGAGTTTCTGCTGTCAGATGCAACAGGAATTTCTCGAGTTCGTCAATCCGTTCGCGAGATATGGGAGTTTGAAGTTAAGGAATGATTGAGAAACCATCAAAATTTTCGCAAGTCTGATACTCGAAACCAATAACTACAATAGCCTAGGGGAAAAGTCACACACCATTGTAATCGTGCGAGTTTCTACTTTCAGATGCAACAGGAAATTCTCGAGTTCGTCATTCCGTTCGCGAGATATGGGGGTTTGAAGTTAAGGATTGGTTGAGAAACCATCAAAATTTTCGCAAGTCTGATACTCGAAACCAATAACTACAAAGGCATAGGGGAAAAATGCACATACATTTGTAATCGGGCGAGTTTCCACTTTCAGATGCAACAGGAATTTCTCGAGTTCGTCAATCCGTTCGCGAGATACGGGAGTTAGAAGTTATTGAATGCTTGAGAAACCATTAAAATTTTCGCAAGTCTGACATTCGAAACCAATAACTACTATGGCCTAGGGCAAAAATGCACACACCGTTGAAATCGGGCGAGTTTCTGCTTTAAGATGCAACAGGAATTTCTCGAGTTCGTCAATCCGTTCGCGAGATATGGGGGTTTGAAGTTAAGTAATGGTTGAGAAACCTTCAAAATTTTCGCTGGTCTGATACTCGAAACCAATAACTGGAATGGCCTAGGTCAAAAATACACGTACCGTTGTAATCGGGCGTGTTTCTGCTTTCAGATGCAATAGGAAATTCTCGAGTTCGTCAATCCGTTCGCGAGATATGGTAGTTTGAAGTTAAGGAATGCTTGAGAAACCATCAAAATTTTCGCAAGTCTGATACTCGAAACCAATAACTACAATGGCCTAAGGGAAAAATAAACATACCGTTGTAATCGGGCGAGTTTCAGATGCAACAGGAATTTCTCGAGTTCGTCATTCCGTTCGCGAGATATGGGAGTTTGAAGTTAAGGAATGGTTGAGAAACCATCAAAATTTTCGCAATTCTGATGCTAGAAACCAATAACTACAATGGCCTAGGGGAAAAATGCACATACCGTTGAAATCGGGCGAGTTTCTGCTTTCAGATGCAATAGGAAATTCTCGAGTTCGTCAATCCGTTCGCGAGATATGGGAGTTTGAAGTTAAGGAATGGTTGAGAAACCATCAAAATTTTCGCAAGTCTGATACTCGAAACAAATAACTACAATGGACTAGGGGGAAAATACACATACCGTTGTAATCGGGCGAGTATCTGCTTTCAGATGCAACAGGAGTTTCTCGAGTTCGTCAATCCGTTCGCGAGATATGGGAGTTTGAAGTTAAGGAATGCTTGAGAAACCAACAAAATTTTCGCAAGTCTGATACTCGAATCCAATAACAACTATGGCCTAGGGCAAAAATACACATACCGATGTAATCGGGCGAGTTTCTGCTTTCAGATGCAATAGGAAATTCTCGAGTTCGTCAATCCGTACGCGAGGTATGGGAGTTTGAAATTAAGGAATGGTTGAGAAACCATAAAAATTTTCGCAATTCTGATACTCGAAACCAATAACTATTATAGCCTAGGGCAAAAATGCACGTACCCTTGTAATCGGGCGAGTTTCTGCTTTCAGATGCAATAGGAAATTCTCGAGTTCGTCAATCCGTTCGCGAGATATGGGAGTTTGAAGTTAAGGAATGCTTGAGAAACCATCACAATTTTCGCAAGTCTGATACTCGAAACCAATAACTATTATAGCCTAGGGCAAAAATGCACGTACCATTGTAATCGTGCGAGTTTCTGCTTTCAGATGCAATAGGAAATTCTCGAGTTCGTCAATCCGTTCGCGAGATATGGGAGTTTGAAGTTAAGGAATGGTTGAAAAACCATCACAATTTTCGCAAGTCTGATACTCGAAACAAATAACTACTATAGCCTAGGTCAAAAATACACGTACCGTTGTAATCGGGCGAGTTTCTGCTTTCAGATGCAATAGGAAATTCTCGAGTTCGTCAATCCGTTCGCGAGATATGGGAGTTTGAAGTTAAGGAATGGTTGAAAAACCATCACAATTTTCGCAAGTCTGATACTCGAAACAAATAACTACTATAGCCTAGGTCAAAAATACACGTACCGTTGTAATCGGGCGAGTTTCTGCTTTCAGATGGAATAGGAAATTCTCGAGTTCGTCAATCCGTTCGCGAGATATGGGAGTTTGAAGTTACGGAATGCTTGAGAAACCATCAAAATTTTCGCAAGTCTGATACTCGAAACCAAGAACTACAAAGGCCTAGGGGAATAATGCACATACCGTTGAAATCGGGCGAGTTTCTGCTTTTAGATGCAATAGGAAATTCTCGAGTTCGTCAATCCGTTCGCGAGATATGGGAGTTTGAAGTTAAGGAATGGTTGAGAAACCATCACAATTTTCGCAAGTCTGATACTCGAAACCAATAACAATTATAGCCTAGGGCAAAAATGCACGTACCTCTGTAATCGGGCGAGTTTCTGCTTTCAGATGCAATAGGAAATTCTCGAGTTCGTCAATCCGTTCGCGAGATATGGGAGTTTGAAGTTAAGGAATGGTTGAGAAACCATCACAATTTTCGCAAGTCTGATACTCGAAACCAATAACTACAAAGGCCTAGGGGAAAAATGCACATACCGTTGAAATCGGGCGAGTTTTTGCTTTCAAATGCAATAGGAAATTCTCGAGTTCGTCAATCCGTTCGCGAGATATGGGAGTTTGAAGTTAAGGAATGCTTGAGAAACCATCAAAATTTTCGCAAGTCTGATACTCGAATCCAATAACAACTATGGCCTAGGGCAAAAATACACATACCGTTGTAATCGGGCGAGTTTCTGCTGTCAGATGCAACAGGAATTTCTCGAGTTCGTCAATCCGTTCGCGAGATATGGGAGTTTGAAGTTAAGGAATGATTGAGAAACCATCAAAATTTTCGCAAGTCTGATACTCGAAACCAATAACTACAATAGCCTAGGGGAAAAGTCACACACCATTGTAATCGTGCGAGTTTCTACTTTCAGATGCAACAGGAAATTCTCGAGTTCGTCATTCCGTTCGCGAGATATGGGGGTTTGAAGTTAAGGATTGGTTGAGAAACCATCAAAATTTTCGCAAGTCTGATACTCGAAACCAATAACTACAAAGGCATAGGGGAAAAATGCACATACATTTGTAATCGGGCGAGTTTCCACTTTCAGATGCAACAGGAATTTCTCGAGTTCGTCAATCCGTTCGCGAGATACGGGAGTTAGAAGTTATTGAATGCTTGAGAAACCATTAAAATTTTCGCAAGTCTGACATTCGAAACCAATAACTACTATGGCCTAGGGCAAAAATGCACACACCGTTGAAATCGGGCGAGTTTCTGCTTTAAGATGCAACAGGAATTTCTCGAGTTCGTCAATCCGTTCGCGAGATATGGGGGTTTGAAGTTAAGTAATGGTTGAGAAACCTTCAAAATTTTCGCTGGTCTGATACTCGAAACCAATAACTGGAATGGCCTAGGTCAAAAATACACGTACCGTTGTAATCGGGCGTGTTTCTGCTTTCAGATGCAATAGGAAATTCTCGAGTTCGTCAATCCGTTCGCGAGATATGGTAGTTTGAAGTTAAGGAATGCTTGAGAAACCATCAAAATTTTCGCAAGTCTGATACTCGAAACCAATAACTACAATGGCCTAAGGGAAAAATAAACATACCGTTGTAATCGGGCGAGTTTCAGATGCAACAGGAATTTCTCGAGTTCGTCATTCCGTTCGCGAGATATGGGAGTTTGAAGTTAAGGAATGGTTGAGAAACCATCAAAATTTTCGCAATTCTGATGCTAGAAACCAATAACTACAATGGCCTAGGGGAAAAATGCACATACCGTTGAAATCGGGCGAGTTTCTGCTTTCAGATGCAATAGGAAATTCTCGAGTTCGTCAATCCGTTCGCGAGATATGGGAGTTTGAAGTTAAGGAATGGTTGAGAAACCATCAAAATTTTCGCAAGTCTGATACTCGAAACAAATAACTACAATGGACTAGGGGGAAAATACACATACCGTTGTAATCGGGCGAGTATCTGCTTTCAGATGCAACAGGAGTTTCTCGAGTTCGTCAATCCGTTCGCGAGATATGGGAGTTTGAAGTTAAGGAATGCTTGAGAAACCAACAAAATTTTCGCAAGTCTGATACTCGAATCCAATAACAACTATGGCCTAGGGCAAAAATACACATACCGATGTAATCGGGCGAGTTTCTGCTTTCAGATGCAATAGGAAATTCTCGAGTTCGTCAATCCGTACGCGAGGTATGGGAGTTTGAAATTAAGGAATGGTTGAGAAACCATAAAAATTTTCGCAATTCTGATACTCGAAACCAATAACTATTATAGCCTAGGGCAAAAATGCACGTACCCTTGTAATCGGGCGAGTTTCTGCTTTCAGATGCAATAGGAAATTCTCGAGTTCGTCAATCCGTTCGCGAGATATGGGAGTTTGAAGTTAAGGAATGCTTGAGAAACCATCACAATTTTCGCAAGTCTGATACTCGAAACCAATAACTATTATAGCCTAGGGCAAAAATGCACGTACCATTGTAATCGTGCGAGTTTCTGCTTTCAGATGCAATAGGAAATTCTCGAGTTCGTCAATCCGTTCGCGAGATATGGGAGTTTGAAGTTAAGGAATGGTTGAAAAACCATCACAATTTTCGCAAGTCTGATACTCGAAACAAATAACTACTATAGCCTAGGTCAAAAATACACGTACCGTTGTAATCGGGCGAGTTTCTGCTTTCAGATGCAATAGGAAATTCTCGAGTTCGTCAATCCGTTCGCGAGATATGGGAGTTTGAAGTTAAGGAATGGTTGAAAAACCATCACAATTTTCGCAAGTCTGATATTCGAAACAAATAACTACTATAGCCTAGGTCAAAAATACACGTACCGTTGTAATCGGGCGAGTTTCTGCTTTCAGATGGAATAGGAAATTCTCGAGTTCGTCAATCCGTTCGCGAGATATGGGAGTTTGAAGTTACGGAATGCTTGAGAAACCATCAAAATTTTCGCAAGTCTGATACTCGAAACCAAGAACTACAAAGGCCTAGGGGAATAATGCACATACCGTTGAAATCGGGCGAGTTTCTGCTTTTAGATGCAATAGGAAATTCTCGAGTTCGTCAATCCGTTCGCGAGATATGGGAGTTTGAAGTTAAGGAATGGTTGAGAAACCATCACAATTTTCGCAAGTCTGATACTCGAAACCAATAACAATTATAGCCTAGGGCAAAAATGCACGTACCTCTGTAATCGGGCGAGTTTCTGCTTTCAGATGCAATAGGAAATTCTCGAGTTCGTCAATCCGTTCGCGAGATATGGGAGTTTGAAGTTAAGGAATGGTTGAGAAACCATCAAAATTTTCGCAAGTCTGATACTCGAAACCAATAACTACTGCAGCCTAGGGCAAAAATGCACGTACCGTTGTATTCGGGCGAGTTTCTGCTTTCAGATGCAATAGGAAATTCTCGAGTTCGTCAATCCGTTCGCGAGATATGGGAGTTTGAAGTTAAGGAATGGTTGAGAAACCATCACAATTTTCGCAAGTCTGATACTCGAAACCAATAACTACTATAGCCTAGGGCAAAAATACACGTACCGTTGTAATCGGGCGAGTTTCTGCTTTCAGATGCAATAGGAAATCCTCGAGTTCGTCAATCCGTTCGCGAGATATGGGAGTTTGAAGTTAAGGAATGCTTGAGAAACCATCAAAATTTTCGCAAGTCTGATACTCGAAACCAATAACTACAAAGGCCTAGGGGAAAAATGCACATACCGTTGAAATCGGGCGAGTTTCTGCTTTCAGATGCAATAGGAAATTCTCGAGTTCGTCAATCCGTTCGCGAGATATGGGAGTTTGAAGTTAAGGTATGGTTGAGAAACCATCACAATTTTCGCAAGTCTGATACTCGAAACAAATAACTACTATAGCCTAGGTCAAAAATACACGTACCGTTGTAATCGGGCGAGTTTCTGCTTTCAGATGGAATAGGAAATTCTCGAGTTCGTCAATCCGTTCGCGAGATATGGGAGTTTGAAGTTAAGGAATGCTTGAGAAACCATCAAAATTTTCGCAAGTCTGATACTCGAAACCAAGAACTACAAAGGCCTAGGGGAATAATGCACATACCGTTGAAATCGGGCGAGTTTCTGCTTTTAGATGCAATAGGAAATTCTCGAGTTCGTCAATCCGTTCGCGAGATATGGGAGTTTGAAGTTAAGGAATGGTTGAGAAACCATCACAATTTTCGCAAGTCTGATACTCGAAACCAATAACAATTATAGCCTAGGGCAAAAATGCACGTACCTCTGTAATCGGGCGAGTTTCTGCTTTCAGATGCAATAGGAAATTCTCGAGTTCGTCAATCCGTTCGCGAGATATGGGAGTTTGAAGTTAAGGAATGGTTGAGAAACCATCAAAATTTTCGCAAGTCTGATACTCGAAACCAATAACTACTGCAGCCTAGGGCAAAAATGCACGTACCGTTGTATTCGGGCGAGTTTCTGCTTTCAGATGCAATAGGAAATTCTCGAGTTCGTCAATCCGTTCGCGAGATATGGGAGTTTGAAGTTAAGGAATGGTTGATAAACCATCACAATTTTCGCAAGTCTGATACTCGAAACCAATAACTACTATAGCCTAGGGCAAAAATACACGTACCGTTGTAATCGGGCGAGTTTCTGCTTTCAGATGCAATAGGAAATCCTCGAGTTCGTCAATCCGTTCGCGAGATATGGGAGTTTGAAGTTAAGGAATGCTTGAGAAACCATCAAAATTTTCGCAAGTCTGATACTCGAAACCAATAACTACAAAGGCCTAGGGGAAAAATGCACATACCGTTGAAATCGGGCGAGTTTCTGCTTTCAGATGCAATAGGAAATTCTCGAGTTCGTCAATCCGTTCGCGAGATATGGGAGTTTGAAGTTAAGGTATGGTTGAGAAACCATCACAATTTTCGCAAGTCTGATACTCGAAACAAATAACTACTATAGCCTAGGTCAAAAATACACGTACCGTTGTAATCGGGCGAGTTTCTGCTTTCAGATGGAATAGGAAATTCTCGAGTTCGTCAATCCGTTCGCGAGATATGGGAGTTTGAAGTTAAGGAATGCTTGAGAAACCATCAATATTTTCGCAAGTCTGATACTCGAATCCAATAACAAGTATGGCCTAGGGCAAAAATACACATACCCTTGTAATCGGGCGAGTTTCTGCTTTCAGATGCAATAGGAAATTCTCCAGTTCGTCAATCCGTTCGCGAGATATGGGAGTTTGAAGTTAAGGAATGCTTGAGAAACCATCAAAATTTTCGCAAGTCTGATACTCGAAACCAATAACTACAATGGCCTAGGGGGAAAATACACATACCTTTGTAATCGGGCGAGTATCTGCTTTCAGATGCAACAGGAGTTTCTCGAGTTCGTCAATCCGTTCGCGAGATATGGGAGTTTGAAGTTAAGGAATGCTTGAGAAACCATCAAAATTTTCGCAAGTCTGATACTCGAATCGAATAACAACTATGGCCTAGGGCAAAAATACACATACCGATGTAATCGGGCGAGTTTCTGCTTTCAGATGCAATAGGAAATTCTCGAGTTCGTCAATCCGTACGCGAGATATGGGAGTTTGAAATTAAGGAATGGTTGAGAAACCATAAAAATTTTCGCAATTCTGATACTCGAAACCAATAACTATTATAGCCTAGGGCAAAAATGCACGTACCCTTGTAATCGGGCGAGTTTCTGCTTTCAGATGCAATAGGAAATTCTCGAGTTCGTCAATCCGTTCACGAGATATGGGAGTTTGAAGTTAAGGAATGCTTGAGAAACCATCACAATTTTCGCAAGTCTGATACTCGAAACCAATAACTATTATAGCCTAGGGCAAAAATGCACGTACCATTGTAATCGTGCGAGTTTCTACTTTCAGATGCAACAGGAATTTCTCGAGTTCGTCATACCGTTCGCGAGATATGGGGGTTTGAAGTTAAGGAATGGTTGAAAAACCATCACAATTTTCGCAAGTCTGATACTCGAAACAAATAACTACTATAGCCTAGGTCAAAAATACACGTACCGTTGTAATCGGGCGAGTTTCTGCTTTCAGATGGAATAGGAAATTCTCGAGTTCGTCAATCCGTTCGCGAGATATGGGAGTTTGAAGTTACGGAATGCTTGAGGAACCATCAAAATTTTCGCAAGTCTGATACTCGAAACCAATAACTACAAAGGCCTAGGGGAATAATGCACATACCGTTGAAATCGGGCGAGTTTCTGCTTTCAGATGCAATAGGAAATTCTCGAGTTCGTCAATCCGTTCGCGAGATATGGGAGTTTGAAGTTAAGGAATGGTTGAGAAACCATCACAATTTTCGCAAGTCTGATACTCGAAACCAATAACAATTATAGCCTAGGGCAAAAATGCACGTACCGTTGTAATCGGGCGAGTTTCTGCTTTCAGATGCAATAGGAAATTCTCGAGTTCGTCAATCCGTTCGCGAGATATGGGAGTTTGAAGTTAAGGAATGGTTGAGAAACCATCAAAATTTTCGCAGAGTCTGATACTCGAAACCAATAACTACTGTAGCCTAGGGCAAAAATGCACGTACCGTTGTAATCGGGCGAGTTTCTGCTTTCAGATGCAATAGGAAATTCTCGAGTTCGTCAATCCATTCGCGAGATATGGGAGTTTGAAGTTAAGGAATGGTTGAGAAACCATCACAATTTTCGCAAGTCTGATACTCGAAACCAATAACTACTATAGCCTAGGGCAAAAATACACGTACCGTTGTAATCGGGCGAGTTTCTGCTTTCAGATGCAATAGGAAATCCTCGAGTTCGTCAATCCGTTCGCGAGATATGGGAGTTTGAAGTTAAGGTATGGTTGAGAAACCATCACAATTTTCGCAAGTCTGATACTCGAAACAAATAACTACTATAGCCTAGGTCAAAAATACACGTACCGTTGTAATCGGGCGAGTTTCTGCTTTCAGATGGAATAGGAAATTCTCGAGTTCGTCAATCCGTTCGCGAGATATGGGAGTTTGAAGTTAAGGAATGCTTGAGAAACCATCAAAATTTTCGCAAGTCTGATACTCGAATCCAATAACAAGTATGGCCTAGGGCAAAAATACACATACCCTTGTAATCGGGCGAGTTTCTGCTTTCAGATGCAATAGGAAATTCTCCAGTTCGTCAATCCGTTCGCGAGATATGGGAGTTTGAAGTTAAGGAATGCTTGAGAAACCATCAAAATTTTCGCAAGTCTGATACTCGAAACCAATAACTACAATGGCCTAGGGGGAAAATACACATACCTTTGTAATCGGGCGAGTATCTGCTTTCAGATGCAACAGGAGTTTCTCGAGTTCGTCAATCCGTTCGCGAGATATGGGAGTTTGAAGTTAAGGAATGCTTGAGAAACCATCAAAATTTTCGCAAGTCTGATACTCGAATCGAATAACAACTATGGCCTAGGGCAAAAATACACATACCGATGTAATCGGGCGAGTTTCTGCTTTCAGATGCAATAGGAAATTCTCGAGTTCGTCAATCCGTACGCGAGATATGGGAGTTTGAAATTAAGGAATGGTTGAGAAACCATAAAAATTTTCGCAATTCTGATACTCGAAACCAATAACTATTATAGCCTAGGGCAAAAATGCACGTACCCTTGTAATCGGGCGAGTTTCTGCTTTCAGATGCAATAGGAAATTCTCGAGTTCGTCAATCCGTTCACGAGATATGGGAGTTTGAAGTTAAGGAATGCTTGAGAAACCATCACAATTTTCGCAAGTCTGATACTCGAAACCAATAACTATTATAGCCTAGGGCAAAAATGCACGTACCATTGTAATCGTGCGAGTTTCTACTTTCAGATGCAACAGGAATTTCTCGAGTTCGTCATACCGTTCGCGAGATATGGGGGTTTGAAGTTAAGGAATGGTTGAAAAACCATCACAATTTTCGCAAGTCTGATACTCGAAACAAATAACTACTATAGCCTAGGTCAAAAATACACGTACCGTTGTAATCGGGCGAGTTTCTGCTTTCAGATGGAATAGGAAATTCTCGAGTTCGTCAATCCGTTCGCGAGATATGGGAGTTTGAAGTTACGGAATGCTTGAGAAACCATCAAAATTTTCGCAAGTCTGATACTCGAAACCAATAACTACAAAGGCCTAGGGGAATAATGCACATACCGTTGAAATCGGGCGAGTTTCTGCTTTCAGATGCAATAGGAAATTCTCGAGTTCGTCAATCCGTTCGCGAGATATGGGAGTTTGAAGTTAAGGAATGGTTGAGAAACCATCACAATTTTCGCAAGTCTGATACTCGAAACCAATAACAATTATAGCCTAGGGCAAAAATGCACGTACCGTTGTAATCGGGCGAGTTTCTGCTTTCAGATGCAATAGGAAATTCTCGAGTTCGTCAATCCGTTCGCGAGATATGGGAGTTTGAAGTTAAGGAATGGTTGAGAAACCATCAAAATTTTCGCAGAGTCTGATACTCGAAACCAATAACTACTGTAGCCTAGGGCAAAAATGCACGTACCGTTGTAATCGGGCGAGTTTCTGCTTTCAGATGCAATAGGAAATTCTCGAGTTCGTCAATCCGTTCGCGAGATATGGGAGTTTGAAGTTAAGGAATGGTTGAGAAACCATCACAATTTTCGCAAGTCTGATACTCGAAACCAATAACTACTATAGCCTAGGGCAAAAATACACGTACCGTTGTAATCGGGCGAGTTTCTGCTTTCAGATGCAATAGGAAATCCTCGAGTTCGTCAATCCGTTCGCGAGATATGGGAGTTTGAAGTTAAGGAATGCTAGAGAAACCATCAAAATTTTCGCAAGTCTGATACTCGAAACCAATAACTACAAAGGCCTAGGGGAAAAATGCACATACCGTTGAAATCGGGCGAGTTTCTGCTTTCAGATGCAATAGGAAATTCTCGAGTTCGTCAATCCGTTCGCGAGATATGGGAGTTTGAAGTTAAGGAATGGTTGAGAAACCATCACAATTTTCGCAAGTCTGATACTCGAAACAAATAACTACTATAGCTTAGGTCAAAAATACACGTACCGTAGTAATCGGGCGAGTTTCTGCTTTCAGATGGAATAGGAAATTCTCGAGTTCGTCAATCCGTTCGCGAGATATGGGAGTTTGAAGTTACGGAATGCTTGAGAAACCATCAAAATTTTCGCAAGTCTGATACTCGAAACCAATAACTACAAAGGCTAAGGGAAATAATGCACATACCGTTGAAATCGGGCGAGTTTCTGCTTTCAGATGCAATAGGAAATTCTCGAGTTCGTCAATCCGTTCGCGAGATATGGGAGTTTGAAGTTAAGGAATGGTTGAGAAACCATCACAATTTTCGCAAGTCTGATACTCGAAACCAATAACAATTATAGCCTAGGGCAAAAATGCACGTACCGTTGTAATCGGGCGAGTTTCTGCTTTCAGATGCAATAGGAAATTCTCGAGTTCGTCAATCCGTTCGCGAGATATGGGAGTTTGAAGTTAAGGAATGCTTGAGAAACCATCAAAATTTTCGCAAGTCTGATACGCGAAACCAATAACTACAATGGCCTAGGGGAAAAATACGCATACCGTTGTAATCGGGCGAGTTTCTGCTGTCAGATGCAACAGGAATTTCTCGAGTTCGTCAATCCGTTCGCGAGATATGGGAGTTTGAAGTTAAGGAATGCTTGAGAAACCATCAAAATTTTCGCAAGTCTGATACTCGAATCCAATAACTGGAATGGCCTAGGTCAAAAATACACGTACCATTGTAATCGAGCGAGTTTCAGATGCAACAGGAATTTCTCGAGTTCGTCAATCCGTTCGCGAGACATGGGAGTTTGAAGTTACGGAATGCTTGAGAAACCATCAAAATTTTCGCAAGTCTGATACTCGAAACCAATAACTACAAAGGCCTAGGGGAAAAATGCACATACCGTTGAAATCGGGCGAGTTTTTGCTTTCAGATGCAATAGGAAATTCTCGAGTTCGTCAATCCGTTCGCGAGATATGGGAGTTTGAAGTTAAGGAATGCTTGAGAAACCATCAAAATTTTCGCAAGTCTGATACTCGAATCCAATAACAAGTATGGCCTAGGGCAAAAATACACATACCCTTGTAATCGGGCGAGTTTCTGCTTTCAGATGCAATAGGAAATTCTCCAGTTCGTCAATCCGTTCGCGAGATATGGGAGTTTGAAGTTAAGGAATGCTTGAGAAACCATCAAAATTTTCGCAAGTCTGATACTCGAAACCAATAACTACAAAGGCCTAGGGGAAAAATGCACATACCGTTGAAATCGGGCGAGTTTCTGCTTTCAGATGCAATAGGAAATTCTCGAGTTCGTCAATCCGTTCGCGCGATATGGGAGTTTGAAGTTAAGGAATGCTTGAGAAACCATCAAAATTTTCGCAAGTCTGATACTCGAATCCAATAACAAGTATGGCCTAGGGCAAAAATACACATATCCTTGTAATCGGGCGAGTTTCTGCTTTCAGATGCAATTGGAAATTCTCGAGTTCTTCAATCCGTTCGCGAGATATGGTAGTTTGAAGTTAAGGAATGCTTGTGAAACCATCAAAATTTTGGCAATTCTGATTCTCGAATCCAATAACTACAATGGCCTAGGGGAAAAATAAACATACCGTTGTAATCGGGCGAGTTTCTGCTTTCAGATGCAATAGGAAATTCTCGAGTTCGTCAATCCGTTCGCGAGATATGGGAGTTTGAAGTTAAGGAATGCTTGAGAAACCATCAAAATTTTCGCAAGTCTGATACTCGAATCCAATAACAAGTATGGCCTATGGCAAAAATACACATACCCTTGTAATCGGGCGAGTTTCTGCTTTCAGATGCAATTGGAAATTCTCGAGTTCGTCAATCCGTTCGCGAGATATGGTAGTTTGAAGTTAAGGAATGCTTGAGAAACCATCAAAATTTTGGCAATTCTGATACTCGAATCCAATAACTACAATGGCCTAGAGGAAAAATAAACATACCGTTGTAATCGGGCGAGTTTCTGCTGTCAGGTGCAATAGGAAATTCTCGAGTTCGTCAATCCGTTCGCGAGATATGGGAGTTTGAAGTTAAGGAATGCTTGAAAAACCATCAAAATTTTCGCAAGTCTGATACTCGAATCCAATAACAACTATGGCCTAGGGCAAAAATACACATACCGATGTAATCGGGCGAGTTTCTACTTTCAGATGCAATAGGAAATTCTCGAGTTCGTCAATCCGTACGCGAGATATGGAAGTTTGAAATTAAGGAATGGTTGAGAAACCATAAAAATATTCGCAATTCTGATGCTAGAAACCAATAACTACAATGGCATATGGGAAAAATACACATACCGTTGTAATCGGGCGAGTTTCTGCTTTCAGACGCAATAGGAAATTCTCGAGTTCATCAATCCGTTCGCGAGATATGGGAGTTTGAAGTTAAGGAACGGTTGAGAAACCATCAAAATTTTCGCAAGTCTGATACTCGAAACCAATAACTACAATAGCCTAGGGGAAAAGTCACACACCATTGTAATCGTGCGAGTTTCTACTTTCAGATGCAACAGGAATTTCTCGAGTTCGTCATTCCGTTCGCGAGATATGGGGGTTTGAAGTTAAGGAATGGTTGAGAAACTATCAAAATTTTCGCAAGTCTGATACTCGAAACCAATAACTACAAAGGCATAGGGGGAAAATGCACATACCTTTGTAATCGGGCGAGTTTCCACTTTCAGATGCAAAAGGAATTTCTCGGGTTCGTCAATCCGTTCGCGAGATACGGGAGTTTGAAGTTATTGAATGCTTGAGAAACCATTAAAATTTTCGCAAGTCTGATATTCGAAACCAATAACTACTATGGCCTAGGGCAAAAATGCACACACCGTTGAAATCGGGCGAGTTTCTGCTTCAAGATGCAACAGTAATTTCTTGAGTTCGTCAATCCGTTCGCGAGATATGGGAGTTTGAAGTTAAGTAATGGTTGAGAAACCTTCAAAATTTTCGCCGGTCTAATACTCGAAACCAATAACTGGAATGGCCTAGGTCAGAAATAAACGTACCGTTGTAATCGGGCGTGTTTCTGCTTTCAGATGCAATAGGAAATTCTCGAGTTCGTCAATCCGTTCGCGAGATATGGTAGTTTGAAGTTAAGGAATGCTTGAGAAACCATCAAAATTTTCGCAAGTCTGATACTCGAAACCAATAACTACAATGGCCTAGGGGAAAAATAAACATACCGTTGTAATCGGGCGAGTTTCAGATGCAACAGGAATTTCTCGAGTTCGTCATTCCGTTCGCGAGATATGGGAGTTTGAAGTTAAGGAATGGTTGAGAAACCATCACAATTTTCGCAAGTCTGATACTCGAAACAAATAACTACTATAGCCTAGGTCAAAAATACACGTACCGTTGTAATCGGGCGAGTTTCTGCTTTCAGATGGAATAGGAAATTCTCGAGTTCGTTAATCCGTTCGCGAGATATGGGAGTTTGAAGTTACGGAATGCTTGAGAAACCATCAAAGTTTTCGCAAGTCTGATACTCGAATCCAATAACAACTATGGCCTAGGGCAAAAATACACATACCGATGTAATCGGGCGAGTTTCTGCTTTCAGATGCAATAGGAAATTCTCGAGTTCGTCAATCCGTACGCGAGATATGGGAGTTTGAACTTAAGGAATGGTTGAGAAACCATAAAAATTTTCGCAATTCTGATACTCGAAACCAATAACTATTATAGCCTAGGGCAAAAATGCACGTACCCTTGTAATCGGGCGAGTTTCTGCTTTCAGATGCAATAGGAAATTCTCGAGTTCGTCAATCCGTTCACGAGATATGGGAGTTTGAAGTTAAGGAATGCTTGAGAAACCATCACAATTTTCGCAAGTCTGATACTCGAAACCAATAACTATTATAGCCTAGGGCAAAAATGCACGTACCATTGTAATCGTGCGAGTTTCTACTTTCAGATGCAACAGGAATTTCTCGAGTTCGTCATACCGATCGCGAGATATGGGGGTTTGAAGTTAAGGAATGGTTGAGAAACCATCAAAATTTTCGCAAGTCTGATACTCGAAACCGATAACTACTGTAGCCTAGGGCAAAAATGCACATACCGTTGTAATCGGGCGAGTTTCTGCTTTCAGATGCAATAGGAAATTCTCGAGTTCGTCAATCCGTTCGCGAGATATGGGAGTTTGAAGTTAAGGAATGGTTGAAAAACCATCACAATTTTCGCAAGTCTGATACTCGAAACAAATAACTACTATAGCCTAGGTCAAAAATACACGTACCGTTGTAATCGGGCGAGTTTCTGCTTTCAGATGGAATAGGAAATTCTTGAGTTCGTCAATCCGTTCGCGAGATATGGGAGTTTGAAGTTACGGAATGCTTGAGAAACCATCAAAATTTTCGCAAGTCTGATACTCGAAACCAATAACTACAAAGGCCTAGGGGAATAATGCACATACCGTTGAAATCGGGCGAGTTTCTGCTTTCAGATGCAATAGGAAATTCTCGAGTTCGTCAATCCGTTCGCGAGATATGGGAGTTTGAAGTTAAGGAATGGTTGAGAAACCATCACAATTTTCGCAAGTCTGATACTCGAAACCAATAACTACTGTAGCCTAGGGCAAAAATGCACGTACCGTTGTAATCGGGCGAGTTTCTGCTTTCAGATGCAATAGGAAATTCTCGAGTTCGTCAATCCGTTCGCGAGATATGGGAGTTTGAAGTTAAGGAATGGTTGAGAAACCATCACAATTTTCGCAAGTCTGATACTCGAAACCAATAACTACTATAGCCTAGGGCAAAAATACACGTACCGTTGTAATCGGGCGAGTTTCTGCTTTCAGATGCAATAGGAAATCCTCGAGTTCGTCAATCCGTTCGCGAGATATGGGAGTTTGAAGTTAAGGAATGCTTGAGAAACCATCAAAATTTTCGCAAGTCTGATACTCGAAACCAATAACTACAAAGGCCTAGGGGAAAAATAAACATACCGTTGTAATCGGGCGAGTTTCAGATGCAACAGGAATTTCTCGAGTTCGTCATTCCGTTCGCGAGATATGGGAGTTTGAAGTTAAGGAATGGTTGAGAAACCATCACAATTTTCGCAAGTCTGATACTCGAAACAAATAACTACAATGGCCTAGGGGAAAAATAAACATACCGTTGTAATCGGGCGAGTTTCAGATGCAACAGGAATTTCTCGAGTTCGTCATTCCGTTCGCGAGATATGGGAGTTTGAAGTTAAGGAATGGTTGAGAAACCATCACAATTTTCGCAAGTCTGATACTCGAAACAAATAACTACTATAGCCTAGGTCAAAAATACACGTACCGTTGTAATCGGGCGAGTTTCTGCTTTCAGATGGAATAGGAAATTCTCGAGTTCGTCAATCCGTTCGCGAGATATGGGAGTTTGAAGTTAAGTAATGGTTGAGAAACCTTCAAAATTTTCGCCGGTCTGATACTCGAAACCAATAACTGGAATGGCCTAGGTCTGAAATACACGTACCTTTGTAATCGGGCGAGTTTCTACTTTCAGATGCAACAGGAATTTCTCGAGTTCGTCATTCCGTTCGCGAGATATGGGGGTTTGAAGTTAAGGAATGGTTGAGAAACCATCAAAATTTTCGCAAGTCTGATACTCGAAACCAATAACTACAAAGGCATAGGGGAAAAATGCACATACCTTTGTAATCGGGCGAGTTTCCACTTTCAGATGCAACAGGAATTTCTCGAGTTCGTCAATGCGTTCGCGAGATACGGGAGTTAGAAGTTATTGAATGCTTGAGAAACCATTAAAATTTTCGCAAGTCTGATATTCGAAACCAATAACTACTATGGCCTAGGGCAAAAATGCACACACCGTTGAAATCCGGCGAGTTTCTGCTTTAAGATGCAACAGGAATTTCTCGAGTTCGTCAATCCGTTCGCGAGATATGGGAGTTTGAAGTTAAGTAATGGTTGAGAAACCTTCAAAATTTTCGCTGGTCTGATACTCGAAACCAATAACTGGAATGGCCTAGGTCAAAAATACACGTACCGTTGTAATCGAGCGAGTTTCAGATGCAACAGGAATTTCTCGAGTTCGTCAATCCGTTCGCGAGATATGGGAGTTTGAAGTTACGGAATGCTTGAGAAACCATCAAAATTTTCGCAAGTCTGATACTCCAAACCAATAACTACAAAGGCCTAGGGGAAAAATGCACATATCGTTGAAATCGGGCGAGTTTCTGCTTTCAGATGCAATAGGAAATTCTCGAGTTCGTCAATCCGTTCGCGAGATATGGGAGTTTGAAGTTAAGGAATGGTTGAGAAACCATCACAATTTTCGCAAGTCTGATACTCGAAACCAATAACTACAAAGGCCTAGGGGAAAAATGCACATACCGTTGAAATCGGGCGAGGTTCTGCTTTCAGATGCAATAGGAAATTCTCGAGTTCGTCAATCCGTTCGCGCGATATGGGAGTTTGAAGTTAAGGAATGCTTGAGACACCATCAAAATTTTCGCAAGTCTGATACTCGAATCCAATAACAAGTTTGGCCTAGGGCAAAAATACACATACCCTTGTAATCGGGCGAGTTTCTGCTTTCAGATGCAATTGGAAATTCTCGAGTTCGTCAATCCGTTCGCGAGATATGGTAGTTTGAAGTTAAGGAATGCTTGAGAAACCATCAAAATTTTGGCAATTCTGATACTCGAATCCAATAACTACAATGGCCTAGGGGAAAAATAAACATACCGTTGTAATCGGGCGAGTTTCTGCTTTCAGATGCAATAGGAAATTCTCGAGTTCGTCAATCCGTTCGCGAGATATGGGAGTTTGAAGTTAAGGAATGCTTGAGAGACCATCAAAATTTTCGCAAGTCTGATACTCGAATCCAATAACAAGTATGGCCTAGGGCAAAAACACACATACCCTTGTAATCGGGCGAGTTTCTGCTTTCAGATGCAATTGGAAATTCTCGAGTTCGTCAATCGGTTCGCGAGGTATGGTAGTTTGAAGTTAAGGAATGCTTGAGAAACCATCAAAATTTTGGCAATTCTGATACTCGAATCCAATAACTACAATGGCCTAGGGGAAAAATAAACATACCGTTGTAATCGGGCGAGTTTCTGCTGTCAGGTGCAATAGGAAATTCTCGAGTTCGTCAATCCGTACGCGAGATATGGGAGTTTGAAGTTAAGGAATGCTTGAGAAACCATCAAAATTTTCGCAAGTCTGATACTGGAAACCAATAACTACAATGGCCTAGGGGGGAAATACACATACCGTTGTAATCGGGCGAGTATCTGCTTTCAGATGCAACAGGAGTTTCTCGAGTTCGTCAATCCGTTCGCGAGATATGGGAGTTTGAAGTTAAGGAATGCTTGAGAAACCATCAAAATTTTCGCAAGTCTGATACTCGAATCCAATAACAACTATGGCCTAGGGCAAAAATACACATACCGATGTAATCGGGCGAGTTTCTGCTTTCAGATGCAATAGGAAATTCTCGAGTTCGTCAATCCGTTCGCGAGATATGGGAGTTTGAAGTTAAGGAATGGTTGAGAAACCATCACAATTTTCGCAATTCTGATGCTAGAAACCAATAACTACAATGGCCTAGGGGTAAAATACACATACCGTTGTAATCGGGCGAGTTTCTGCTTTCAGATGCAATAGGAAATTATCGAGTTCGTCAATCCGTTCGCGAGATATGGGAGTTTGAAATTAAGGAATGATTGAGAAACCATCAAAATTTTCGCAAGTCTGATACTCGAAACCAATAACTACAATAGCCTAGGGGAAAAGTCACACACCATTGTAATCGTGCGAGTTTCTACTTTCAGATGCAACAGGAATTTCTCGAGTTCGTCATTCCGTTCGCGAGACATGGGAGTTTGAAGTTAAGGAATGGTTGAGAAACCATCAAAATTTTCGCTGGTCTGATACTCGAATCCAATAACAAGTATGGCCTAGGGCAAAAATACACATACCGTTGTAATCGGGCGAGTTTCTGCTTTCAGATGCAATAGGAAATTCTCGAGTTCGTCAATCCGTTCGCGAGATATGGGAGTTTGAAGTTAAGGAATGCTTGAGAAACCATCAAAATTTTCGCAAGTCTGATACTCGAATCCAATAACAAGTATGGCCTAGGGCAAAAATACACATACCGTTGTAATCGGGCGAATTTCTGCTTTCAGATGCAATAGGAAATTCTCGAGTTCGTCAATCCGTTCGCGAGATATGGAAGTTTGAAGTTAAGGAATGCTTGAGAAACCATCAAAATTTTCGCAAGTCTGATACTCGAATCCAATAACAAGTATGGCCTAGGGCAAAAATACACATACCGTTGTAATCGGGCGAATTTCTGCTTTCAGATGCAATAGGAAATTCTCGAGTTCGTCAATCCGTTCGCGAGATATGGAAGTTTGAAGTTAAGGAATGCTTGAGAAACCATCAAAATTTTCGCAAGTCTGATACTCGAAACCAATAACTGGAATGGCCTAGGTCAAAAATACACGTACCGTTGTAATCGGGCGAGTTTCTGCTGTCAGATGCCACAGGAATTTCTCGAGTTCGTCAATCCGTTCGCGAGATATGGGAGTTTGAAGTTCAGGAATGCTAGAGAAACCATCAAAATTATCGCAAGTCTGATACTCGAAGCCAATAACTACAAAGGCCTTGGGGAAAAATACACGTACCGTTGTATTCGGGCGAGTTTCTGCTTTCAGATGCAGTAGGAAATTCTCGAGTTCGTCAATCCGTTCGCGAGATATGGGAGTTTGAAGTTAAGGAATGGTTGAGAAACCATCACAATTTTCGCAAGTCTGATACTCGAAACCAATAACTACAAAGGCCTAGGGGGAAAATGCACATACCGTTGAAATCGGGCGAGTTTCTGCTTTCAGATGCAATAGGAAATTCTCGAGTTCGTCAATCCGTTCGCGAGATGTGGGAGTTAGAAGTTATGGAATGCTTGAGAAACCATCAAAATTTTCGAAAGTCTGATACTCGAAGCTAATAACTACAAAGGCCTTGGGGAAAAATACACGCACCGTTGTAATCGGGCGAGTTTCTGCTTTCAGATGCAATAGGAAATTCTCGAGTTCGTCAATCCGTTCGCGAGATATGGGAGTTTGAAGTTAAGGAATGGTTGAGAGACCATCACAATTTTCGCAAGTCTGATACTCGAAACCAATAACTACTATGGCCTAGGGCAAAAAAAACATACCGTTGTAATCGGGCGAGTTTCTGCTTTCAGATGCAACAGGAATGTCTCGAATTCGTCAATCCGTTCGCGAGATATGGGGGTTAGAAGTTATGGAATTCTTGAGAAACCATCAAAATTTTCGCAAGTCTGATACTCGAATCCAATAACAAGTATGGCCTAGGGTAAAAATACACATACCGTTGTAATAGGGCGAGTTTCTGCTTTCAGATGCAATTGGAAATTCTCGAGTTCGTCAATCCGTTCGCGAGATATGGAAGTTTGAAGTTAAGGAATGATTGAGAAACCATCAAAATTTTCGCAAGTCTGATACTCGAAACCAAAAACTGGAATGGCCTAGGGGAAAAGTACACACACCATTGTAATCGTGCGAGTTCCTACTTTCAGATGCAACAGGAATTTCTCGAGTTCGTCATTCCGTTCGCGAGATATGGGAGTTTGAAGTTAAGGAATGGTTGAGAAACCATCAAAATTTTCGCAAGTCTGATACTCGAAACCAATAACTGCAAAGGCATAGGGGAAAAATGCACATACCTTTGTAATCGGGCGAGTCTCCACTTTCAGATGCAACAGGAATTTCTCGAGTTCGTCATTCCGTTCGCGAGATATGGGAGTTTGAAGTTAAGGAATGCTTGAGAAACCATCAAAATTTTCGCAAGTCTGATACTCGAATCCAATAACAAGTATGGCCTAGGGCAAAAATACACATACCGTTGTAATCGGGCGAGTTTCTGCTTTCAGATGCAATAGGAATTTCTCGAGATCGTCAATCCGTTCGCGAGATATGGGAGTTTGAAGTTAAGGAATGCTTGAGAAACCATCATAATTTTCGCAAGTCTGATACTCGAAACCAATAACTACAAAGGCATATGGGAAAAATGCACATACCGTTGTAATCGGGCGAGTGTCTGCTTTCAGATGCAATAGGAAATTCTCGAGTTCGTCATTCCATTCGCGAGATATGGGAGTTTGAAGTTAAGGAATGGTTGTGAAACCATCAAAATTTTCGCAATTCCGATGCTAGAAACCAATAACTACAATGCCCTAGGGGAAAAATACACATACCGTTGTAATCGGGCGAGTTTCTGCTTTCAGATGCAACAGGAATTTCTCGAGTTCGTCAATCCGTTCGCGAGATATGGGAGTTTGAAGTTAAGGAATGCTTGAGAAACCATCAAAATTATCGCAAGTCTGATACTCGAAGCCAATAACTATTATGGCCTAGGGCAAAAATGCACATACCGTTGAAATCGGTCGAGTCTCTGCTTTCAGATGCAACAGGAATTTCTCGAGTTCGTCAATCCGTTCGCGAGGTATGGGAGTTTGAAGTTGAGGAATGCTTGAGTATCCATCAAAATTTTCGCAAGTCTGATACTCGAATCAAATAACAAGTATGGCCTAGGGCAAAAATACACATACCGTTGTAATCGGGCGAGTTTCTGCTTTCAGATGCAATAGGAAATTCTCGAGTTCGTCATTCCGTTCGCGAGATATGGGAGTTTGAAGTTAAGGAATGGTTGAGAAACCATCAAAATTTTCGCAATTCTGATGCTAGAAACCAATAACTAGAATGGCATAGGGGAAAGATACACATACCGTTGTAATCGGGCGAGTTTCTGCTTTCAGATGCAACAGGAGTTTCTCGAGTTCGTCAATCCGTTCGCGAGATGTGGGAGTTAGAAGTTATGGAATGCTTGAGAAACCATCAAAATTTTCGAAAGTCTTATACTCGAAGCTAATAACTACAAAGGCCTTGGGGAAAAATACACGCACCGTTGTAATCGGGCGAGTTTCTGCTTTCAGATGCAATAGGAAATTCTCGAGTTCGTCAATCCGTTCGCGAGATATGGGAGTTTGAAGTTAAGGAATGGTTGAAAAACCATCACAATTTTCGCAAGTCTGATACTCGAAACAAATAACTACTATAGCCTAGGTCAAAAATACACGTACCGTTGTAATCGGGCGAGTTTCTGCTTTCAGATGGAATAGGAAATTCTTGAGTTCGTCAATCCGTTCGCGAGATATGGGAGTTTGAAGTTACGGAATGCTTGAGAAACCATCAAAATTTTCGCAAGTCTGATACTCGAAACCAATAACTACAAAGGCCTAGGGGAATAATGCACATACCGTTGAAATCGGGCGAGTTTCTGCTTTCAGATGCAATAGGAAATTCTCGAGTTCGTCAATCCGTTCGCGAGATATGGGAGTTTGAAGTTAAGGAATGGTTGAGAAACCATCACAATTTTCGCAAGTCTGATACTCGAAACAAATAACTACTATAGCCTAGGTCAAAAATACACGTACCGTTGTAATCGGGCGAGTTTCTGCTTTCAGATGGAATAGGAAATTCTCGAGTTCGTCAATCCGTTCGCGAGATATGGGAGTTTGAGGTTACGGAATGCTTGAGAAACCATCAAAATTTTCGCAAGTCTGATACGCGAAACCGATAACTACAATGGCCTAGGGGAAAAATACACATACCGTTGTAATCGGGCGAGTTTCTGCTGTCAGATGCAACAGGAATTTCTCGAGTTCGTCAATCCGTTCGCGAGATATGGGAGTTTGAAGTTAAGGAATGCTTGAGAAACCATCAAAATTTTCGCAAGTCTGATACTCGAATCCAATAACTGGAATGGCCTAGGTAAAAAATACACGTACCGTTGTAATCGAGCGAGTTTCAGATGCAACAGGAATTTCTCGAGTTCGTCAATCCGTTCGCGAGACATGGGAGTTTGAAGTTACGGAATGCTTGAGAAACCATCAAAATTTTCGCAAGTCTGATACTCGAAACCAATAACTACAATGGCCTAGGGGAAAAATAAACATACCGTTGTAATCGGGCGAGTTTCAGATGCAACAGGAATTTCTCGAGTTCGTCATTCCGTTCGCGAGATATGGGAGTTTGAAGTTAAGGAATGGTTGAGAAACCATCACAATTTTCGCAAGTCTGATACTCGAAACAAATAACTACTATAGCCTAGGTCAAAAATACACGTACCGTTGTAATCGGGCGAGTTTCTGCTTTCAGATGGAATAGGAAATTCTCGAGTTCGTCAATCCGTTCGCGAGATATGGGAGTTTGAAGTTAAGTAATGGTTGAGAAACCTTCAAAATTTTCGCCGGTCTGATACTCGAAACCAATAACTGGAATGGCCTAGGTCTGAAATACACGTACCTTTGTAATCGGGCGAGTTTCCACTTTCAGATGCAACAGGAATTTCTCGAGTTCGTCAATCCGTTCGCGAGATACGGGAGTTAGAAGTTATTGAATGCTTGAGAAACCATTAAAATTTTCGCAATTCTGATGCTAGAAACCAATTACTACAATGGCCTAGGGGAAAAGTCACACACCATTGTAATCGTGCGAGTTTCTACTTTCAGATGCAACAGGAATTTCTCGAGTTCGTCATTCCGTTCGCGAGATATGGGGGTTTGAAGTTAAGGAATGGTTGAGAAACCATCAAAATTTTCGCTGGTCTGATACTCGAAACCAATAACTGGAATGGCCTAGGTCAAAAATACACGTACCGTTGTAATCGGGCGTGTTTCTGCTTTCAGATGCAATAGGAAATTCTCGAGTTCGTCAATCCGTTCGCGAGATATGGAGTTTGAAGTTACGGAATGCTTGAGAAACCATCAAAATTTTCGCAAGTCTGATACTCGAAACCAATAACTACAAAGGCCTAGGGGAAAAATGCACATATCGTTGAAATCGGGCGAGTTTCTACTTTCAGATGCAACAGGAATTTCTCGAGTTCGTCATTCCGTTCGCGAGATATGGGGGTTTGAAGTTAAGGAATGGTTGAGAAACCATCAAAATTTTCGCAAGTCTGATACTCGAAACCAATAACTACAAAGGCATAGGGGAAAAATGCACATACCTTTGTAATCGGGCGAGTTTCCACTTTCAGATGCAACAGGAATTTCTCGAGTTCGTCAATGCGTTCGCGAGATACGGGAGTTAGAAGTTATTGAATGCTTGAGAAACCATTAAAATTTTCGCAAGTCTGATATTCGAAACCAATAACTACTATGGCCTAGGGCAAAAATGCACACACCGTTGAAATCCGGCGAGTTTCTGCTTTAAGATGCAACAGGAATTTCTCGAGTTCGTCAATCCGTTCGCGAGATATGGGAGTTTGAAGTTAAGTAATGGTTGAGAAACCTTCAAAATTTTCGCTGGTCTGATACTCGAAACCAATAACTGGAATGGCCTAGGTCAAAAATACACGTACCGTTGTAATCGAGCGAGTTTCAGATGCAACAGGAATTTCTCGAGTTCGTCAATCCGTTCGCGAGATATGGGAGTTTGAAGTTACGGAATGCTTGAGAAACCATCAAAATTTTCGCAAGTCTGATACTCCAAACCAATAACTACAAAGGCCTAGGGGAAAAATGCACATATCGTTGAAATCGGGCGAGTTTCTGCTTTCAGATGCAATAGGAAATTCTCGAGTTCGTCAATCCGTTCGCGAGATATGGGAGTTTGAAGTTAAGGAATGGTTGAGAAACCATCACAATTTTCGCAAGTCTGATACTCGAAACCAATAACTACAAAGGCCTAGGGGAAAAATGCACATACCGTTGAAATCGGGCGAGGTTCTGCTTTCAGATGCAATAGGAAATTCTCGAGTTCGTCAATCCGTTCGCGCGATATGGGAGTTTGAAGTTAAGGAATGCTTGAGACACCATCAAAATTTTCGCAAGTCTGATACTCGAATCCAATAACAAGTTTGGCCTAGGGCAAAAATACACACACCCTTGTAATCGGGCGAGTTTCTGCTTTCAGATGCAATTGGAAATTCTCGAGTTCGTCAATCCGTTCGCGAGATATGGTAGTTTGAAGCTAAGGAATGCTTGAGAAACCATCAAAATTTTGGCAATTCTGATACTCGAATCCAATAACTACAATGGCCTAGGGGAAAAATAAACATACCGTTGTAATCGGGCGAGTTTCTGCTTTCAGATGCAATAGGAAATTCTCGAGTTCGTCAATCCGTTCGCGAGATATGGGAGTTTGAAGTTAAGGAATGCTTGAGAGACCATCAAAATTTTCGCAAGTCTGATACTCGAATCCAATAACAAGTATGGCCTAGGGCAAAAACACACATACCCTTGTAATCGGGCGAGTTTCTGCTTTCAGATGCAATTGGAAATTCTCGAGTTCGTCAATCGGTTCGCGAGATATGGTAGTTTGAAGTTAAGGAATGCTTGAGAAACCATCAAAATTTTGGCAATTCTGATACTCGAATCCAATAACTACAATGGCCTAGGGGAAAAATAAACATACCGTTGTAATCGGGCGAGTTTCTGCTGTCAGGTGCAATAGGAAATTCTCGAGTTCGTCAATCCGTACGCGAGATATGGGAGTTTGAAGTTAAGGAATGCTTGAGAAACCATCAAAATTTTCGCAAGTCTGATACTGGAAACCAATAACTACAATGGCCTAGGGGGGAAATACACATACCGTTGTAATCGGGCGAGTATCTGCTTTCAGATGCAACAGGAGTTTCTCGAGTTCGTCAATCCGTTCGCGAGATATGGGAGTTTGAAGTTAAGGAATGCTTGAGAAACCATCAAAATTTTCGCAAGTCTGATACTCGAATCCAATAACAACTATGGCCTAGGGCAAAAATACACATACCGATGTAATCGGGCGAGTTTCTGCTTTCAGATGCAATAGGAAATTCTCGAGTTCGTCAGTCCGTACGCGAGATATGGGAGTTTGAAATTAAGGAATGGTTGAGAAACCATAAAAATTTTCGCAATTCTGATGCTAGAAACCAATAACTACAATGGCCTAGGGGTAAAATACACATACCGTTGTAATCGGGCGAGTTTCTGCTTTCAGAAGCAATAGGAAATTCTCGAGTTCGTCAATCAGTTCGCGAGATATGGGAGTTTGAAGTTAAGGAATGGTTGAGAAACCATCACAATTTTCGCAAGTCTGATGCTAGAAACCAATAACTACAAAGGCCTAGGGGTAAAATACACATACCGTTGAAATCGGGCGAGTTTTTGCTTTCAGATGCAATAGGAAATTCTCGAGTTCGTCAATCCGTTCGCGAGATATGGGAGTTTGAAGTTAAGGAATGCTTGAGAAACCATCAAAATTTTCGCAAGTCTGATACTCGAATCCAATAACAAGTATGGCCTAGGGCAAAAATACACATACCCTTGTAATCGGGCGAGTTTCTGCTTTCAGATGCAATAGGAAATTCTCGAGTTCGTCAATCCGTTCGCGAGATATGGGAGTTTGAAGTTAAGGAATGCTTGAGAAACCATCAAAATTTTCGCAAGTCTGCTGCTAGAAAACAATAACTACAATGGCCTAGGGGTAAAATACACATACCGTTGTAATCGGGCGAGTTTCTGCTGTCAGATGCAACAGGAATTTCTCGAGTTCGTCAATCCGTTCGCGAGATATGGGAGTTTGAAGTTAAGGAATGATTGAGAAACCATCAAAATTTTCGCAAGTCTGATACTCGAAACCAATAACTACAATAGCCTAGGGGAAAAGTCACACACCATTGTAATCGTGCGAGTTTCTACTTTCAGATGCAACAGGAATTTCTCGAGTTCGTCATTCCGTTCGCGAGATATGGGGGTTTGAAGTTAAGGAATGGTTGAGAAACTATCAAAATTTTCGCAAGTCTGCTACTCGAAACCAATAACTACAAAGGCATAGGGGAAAAACGCACATATCTTTGTAATCGGGCGAGTTTCCACTTTCAGATGCAACAGGAATTTCTCGAGTTCGTCAATCCGTTCGCGAGATACGGGAGTTAGAAGTTATTGAATGCTTGAGAAACCATTAAAATTTTCGCAAGTCTGATAATCGAAACCAATAACAACTATGGCCTAGGGCAAAGATGCACATACCATTGTAATCGGGCGAGTCTCCACTTTCAGATGCAACAGGAATTTCTCGAGTTCGTTAATCCGTTCGCGAGATATGGTAGTTTGTAGTTAAGGAATGCTTGAGAAACCATCAAAATTTTCGCAAGTCTGATACTCGAAACCAATAACTACAAAGGCATAGGGGAAAAATGCATACACCTTTGTAATCGGGCGAGTTTCCACTTTCAGATGCAACAGGAATTTCTCGAGTTCGTCAATCCGTTCGCGAGATATGGGAGTTTGAAGTTAAGGAATGCTTGAGAAACCATCAAAATTTTCGCAAGTCTGATACTCGAATCCAATAACAAGTATGGCCTAGGGCAAAAATACACATACCCTTGTAATCGGGCGAGTTTCTGCTTTCAGATGCAATAGGAAATTCTCGAGTTCGTCAATCCGTTCGCGAGATATGGGAGTTTGAAGTTAAGGAATGCTTGAGAAACCATCAAAATTTTCGCAAGTCTGATACTCCAAACCAATAACTACAAAGGCCTAGGGGAAAAATGCACATACCGTTGAAATCGGGCGAGTTTCTGCTTTCAGATGCAATAGGAAATTCTCGAGTTCGTCAATCCGTTCGCGCGATATGGGAGTTTGAAGTTAAGGAATGCTTGAGAAACCATCAAAATTTTCGCAAGTCTGATACTCGAATCCAATAACAAGTATGGCCTAGGGCAAAAATACACATACCGTTGTAATCGGGCGAGTTTCTGCTTTCAGATGCAATAGGAAATTCTGGAGTTCGTCAATCCGTTCGCGAGATATGGGAGTTTGAAGTTAAGGAATGCATGAGAGACCATCAAAATTTTCGCAAGTCTAATACTCGAATCCAATAACAAGTATGGCCTAGGGCAAAAATGCACATACCCTTGTAATCGGGCGAGTTTCTGCTTTCAGATGCAATTGGAAATTCTCGAGTTCGTCAATCCGTTCGCGAGATATGGTAGTTTGAAGTTAAGGAATGCTTGAGAAACCATCAAAATTTTGGCAATTCTGATACTCGAATCCAATAACTACAATGGCCTAGGGGAAAAATGCACATACCGTTGAAATCGGGCGAGTTTCTGCTTTCAGATGCAATAGGAAATTATCGAGTTCGTCAATCCGTTCGCGAGATATGGGAGTTTGAAGTTAAGGAATGGTTGAGAAACCATCACAATTTTCGCAAGTCTGATACTCGAAACCAATAACTATTATAGCCTAGGGCAAAAATGCACGTACCGTTGTAATCGGGCGAGTTTCTGCTTTCAGAAGCAATAGGAAATTCTCGATTTCGTCAATCAGTTCGCGAGATATGGGAGTTTGAAGTTAAGGAATGGTTGAGAAACCATCACAATTTTCGCAATTCTGATGCTAGAAACCAATAACTACAATGGCCTAGGGGTAAAATACACATACCGTTGTAATCGGGCGAGTTTCTGCTTTCAGATGCAATAGGAAATTATCGAGTTCGTCAATCCGTTCGCGAGATATGGGAGTTTGAAATTAAGGAATGATTGAGAAACCATCAAAATTTTCGCAAGTCTGATACTCGAAACCAATAACTACAATAGCCTAGGGGAAAAGTCACACACCATTGTAATCGTGCGAGTTTCTACTTTCAGATGCAACAGGAATTTCTCGAGTTCGTCATTCCGTTCGCGAGATATGGGGGTTTGAAGTTAAGGAATGGTTGAGAAACTATCAAAATTTTCGCAAGTCTGATACTCGAAACCAATAACTGGAATGGCCTAGGTCAAAAATACACGTAACTTTGTAATCGGGCGAGTTTCCAATTTCAGATGCAACAGGAATTTCTCGAGTTCGTCATTCCGTTCGCGAGACATGGGAGTTTGAAGTTAAGGAATGGTTGAGAAACCATCAAAATTTTCGCTGGTCTGATACTCGAATCCAATAACATGTATGGCCTAGGGCAAAAATACACATACCGTTGTAATCGGGCGAGTTTCTGCTTTCAGATGCAATAGGAAATTCTCGAGTTCGTCAATCCGTTCGCGAGATATGGGAGTTTGAAGTTAAGGAATGCTTGAGAAACCATCAAAATTTTCGCAAGTCTGATACTCGAATCCAATAACAAGTATGGCCTAGGGCAAAAATACACATACCGTTGTAATCGGGCGAATTTCTGCTTTCAGATGCAATAGGAAATTCTCGAGTTCGTCAATCCGTTCGCGAGATATGGAAGTTTGAAGTTAAGGAATGCTTGAGAAACCATCAAAATTTTCGCAAGTCTGATACTCGAATCCAATAACAAGTATGGCCTAGGGCATAAATACACATACCGTTGTAATCGGGCGAATTTCTGCTTTCAGATGCAATAGGAAATTCTCGAGTTCGTCAATCCGTTCGCGAGATATGGACGTTTGAAGTTAAGGAATGCTTGAGAAACCATCAAAATTTTCGCAAGTCTGATACTCGAAACCAATAACTGGAATGGCCTAGGTCAAAAATACACGTACCGTTGTAATCGGGCGAGTTTCTGCTGTCAGATGCCACAGGAATTTCTCGAGTTCGTCAATCCGTTCGCGAGATATGGGAGTTTGAAGTTCAGGAATGCTAGAGAAACCATCAAAATTATCGCAAGTCTGATACTCGAAGCCAATAACTACAAAGGCCTTGGGGAAAAATACACGTACCGTTGTATTCGCGCGAGTTTCTGCTTTCAGATGCAGTAGGAAATTCTCGAGTTCGTCAATCCGTTCGCGAGATATGGGAGTTTGAAGTTAAGGAATGGTTGAGAAACCATCACAAATTTCGCAAGTCTGATACTCGAAACCAATAACTACAAAGGCCTAGGGGGAAAATGCACATACCGTTGAAATCGGGCGAGTTTCTGCTTTCAGATGCAATAGGAAATTCTCGAGTTCGTCAATCCGTTCGCGAGATGTGGGAGTTAGAAGTTATGGAATGCTTGAGAAACCATCAAAATTTTCGAAAGTCTGATACTCGAAGCTAATAACTACAAAGGCCTTGGGGAAAAATACACGCACCGTTGTAATCGGGCGAGTTTCTGCTTTCAGATGCAATAGGAAATTCTCGAGTTCGTCAATCCGTTCGCGAGATATGGGAGTTTGAAGTTAAGGAATGGTTGAGAGACCATCACAATTTTCGCAAGTCTGATACTCGAAACCAATAACTACTATGGCCTAGGGCAAAAAAAACATACCGTTGTAATCGGGCGAGTTTCTGCTTTCAGATGCAACAGGAATGTCTCGAATTCGTCAATCCGTTCGCGAGATATGGGGGTTAGAAGTTATGGAATTCTTGAGAAACCATCAAAATTTTCGCAAGTCTGATACTCGAATCCAATAACAAGTATGGCCTAGGGTAAAAATACACATACCGTTGTAATAGGGCGAGTTTCTGCTTTCAGATGCAATTGGAAATTCTCGAGTTCGTCAATCCGTTCGCGAGATATGGAAGTTTGAAGTTAAGGAATGATTGAGAAACCATCAAAATTTTCGCAAGTCTGATACTCGAAACCAAAAACTGGAATGGCCTAGGGGAAAAGTACACACACCATTGTAATCGTGCGAGTTCCTACTTTCAGATGCAACAGGAATTTCTCGAGTTCGTCATTCCGTTCGCGAGATATGGGAGTTTGAAGTTAAGAAATGGTTGAGAAACCATCAAAATTTTCGCAAGTCTGATACTCGAAACCAATAACTGCAAAGGCATAGGGGAAAAATGCACATACCTTTGTAATCGGGCGAGTCTCCACTTTCAGATGCAACAGGAATTTCTCGAGTTCGTCATTCCGTTCGCGAGATATGGGAGTTTGAAGTTAAGGAATGCTTGAGAAACCATCAAAATTTTCGCAAGTCTGATACTCGAATCCAATAACAAGTATGGCCTAGGGCAAAAATACACATACCGTTGTAATCGGGCGAGTTTCTGCTTTCAGATGCAATAGGAATTTCTCGAGATCGTCAATCCGTTCGCGAGATATGGGAGTTTGAAGTTAAGGAATGCTTGAGAAACCATCATAATTTTCGCAAGTCTGATACTCGAAACCAATAACTACAAAGGCATATGGGAAAAATGCACATACCGTTGAAATCGGGCGAGTTCCTGCTTTCAGATGCAATAGGAAATTCTCGAGTTCGTCAATCCGTTCGCGAGATATGGGAGTTTGAAGTTAAGGAATGCTTGAGAAACCATCAAAATTTTCGCAAGTCTGATTCTCGAATTCAATAACAAGTATAGCCTAGGGCAAAAATACACATACCGTTGTAATCGGGCGAGTGTCTGCTTTCAGATGCAATAGGAAATTCTCGAGTTCGTCATTCCATTCGCGAGATATGGGAGTTTGAAGTTAAGGAATGGTTGTGAAACCATCAAAATTTTCGCAATTCCGATGCTAGAAACCAATAACTACAATGCCCTAGGGGAAAAATACACATACCGTTGTAATCGGGCGAGTTTCTGCTTTCAGATGCAACAGGAATTTCTCGAGTTCGTCAATCCGTTCGCGAGATATGGGAGTTTGAAGTTAAGGAATGCTTGAGAAACCATCAAAATTATCGCATGTCTGATACTCGAAGCCAATAACTATTATGGCCTAGGGCAAAAATGCACATACCGTTGAAATCGGTCGAGTCTCTGCTTTCAGATGCAACAGGAATTTCTCGAGTTCGTCAATCCGTTCGCGAGGTATGGGAGTTTGAAGTTGAGGAATGCTTGAGTATCCATCAAAATTTTCGCAAGTCTGATACTCGAATCAAATAACAAGTATGGCCTAGGGCAAAAATACACATACCGTTGTAATCGGGCGAGTTTCTGCTTTCAGATGCAATAGGAAATTCTCGAGTTCGTCATTCCGTTCGCGAGATATGGGAGTTTGAAGTTAAGGAATGGTTGAGAAACCATCAAAATTTTCGCAATTCTGATGCTAGAAACCAATAACTAGAATGGCATAGGGGAAAGATACACATACCGTTGTAATCGGGCGAGTTTCTGCTTTCAGATGCAACAGGAGTTTCTCGAGTTCGTCAATCCGTTCGCGAGATGTGGGAGTTAGAAGTTATGGAATGCTTGAGAAACCATCAAAATTTTCGAAAGTCTTATACTCGAAGCTAATAACTACAAAGGCCTTGGGGAAAAATACACGCACCGTTGTAATCGGGCGAGTTTCTGCTTTCAGATGCAATAGGAAATTCTCGAGTTCGTCAATCCGTTCGCGAGATATGGGAGTTTGAAGTTAAGGAATGGTTGAGAAACCATCACAATTTTCGCAAGTCTGATACTCGAAACCAATAACTACTATGGCCTAGGGCAAAAAAAACATACCGTTGTAATCGGGCGAGTTACTGCTTTCAGATGCAACAGGAATGTCTCGAATTCGTCAATCCGTTCGCGAGATATGGGGGTTAGAAGTTATGGAATTCTTGAGAAACCATCAAAATTTTCGCAAGTCTGATACTCGAATCCAATAACAAGTATGGCCTAGGGTAAAAATACACATACCGTTGTAATAGGGCGAGTTTCTGCTTTCAGATGCAATTGGAAATTCTCGAGTTCGTCAATCCGTTCGCGAGATATGGAAGTTTGAAGTTAAGGAATGATTGAGAAACCATCAAAATTTTCGCAAGTCTGATACTCGAAACCAAAAACTGGAATGGCCTAGGGGAAAAGTACACACACCATTGTAATCGTGCGAGTTCCTACTTTCAGATGCAACAGGAATTTCTCGAGTTCGTCATTCCGTTCGCGAGATATGGGAGTTTGAAGTTAAGGAATGCTTGAGAAACCATCAAAATTTTCGCAAGTCTGATACTCGAATCCAATAAAAAGTATGGCCTAGGGCAAAAATACACATACCGTTGTAATCGGGCGAGTTTCTGCTTTCAGATGCAATAGGAATTTCTCGAGATCGTCAATCCGTTCGCGAGATATGGGAGTTTGAAGTTAAGGAATGCTTGAGAAACCATCAAAATTTTCGCAAGTCTGATGCTAGAAACCAATAACTACAATGCCCTAGGGGAAAAATACACATACCTTTGTAATCGGGCGAGTTTCTGCTTTCAGATGCAACAGGAATTTCTCGAGTTCGTCAATCCGTTCGCGAGATATGGGAGTTTGAAGTTAAGGAATGGTTGAGAAACCATCAAAATTTTCGCAAGTCTGATAATCGAAACCAATAACAACTATGGCCTAGGGCAAAGATGCACATACCATTGTAATCGGGCGAGTCTCCACTTTCAGATGCAACAGGAATTTCTCGAGTTCGTCATTCCATTCGCGAGATATGGGAGTTTGAAGTTAAGGAATGGTTGTGAAACCATCAAAATTTTCGCAATTCCGATGCTAGAAACCAATAACTACAATGCCCTAGGGGAAAAATACACATACCGTTGTAATCGGGCGAGTTTCTGCTTTCAGATGCAACAGGAATTTCTCGAGTTCGTCAATCCGTTCGCGAGATATGGAAGTTTGAAGTTAAGGAATGCTTGAGAAACCACCAAAATTTTCGCAAGTCTGATACTCGAATCCAATAACAAGTATGGCCTAGGGCAAAAATACACATACCGTTGTAATCGGGCGAGTTTCTGCTTTCAGATGCAATAGGAAATTCTCGAGTTCGTCAATCCGTTCGCGAGATATGGGAGTTTGAAGTTAAGGAATGCTTGAGAAACCATCAAAATTTTCGCAAGTCTGATACTCGAAACCAATAACTACGAAGGCCTAGGGGAAAAATGCACATACCGTTGAAATCGGGCGAGTTTCTGCTTTCAGATGCAATAGGAAATTCTCGAGTTCGTCAATCCGTTCGCGAGATATGGGAGTTTGAAGTTAAGGAATGCTTGAGAAACCATCAAAATTTTCGCAAGTCTGATTCTCGAATTCAATAACAAGTATGGCCTAGGGCAAAAATACACATACCGTTGTAATCGGGCGAGTGTCTGCTTTCAGATGCAATAGGAAATTCTCGAGTTCGTCAATCCGTTCGCGAGATATGGAAGTTTGAAGTTAAGGAATGATTGAGAAACCATCAAAATTTTCGCAAGTCTGATACTCGAAACCAATAACTGGAATGGCCTAGGTCAAAAATATACGTGCCGTTGTAATCGGGCGAGTTTCTGCTGTCAAATGCAACAGGAATTTCTCGAGTTCGTCAATCCGTTCGCGAGATATGGGAGTTTGAAGTTAAGGAATGCTTGAGAAACCATCAAAATTATCGCAAGTCTGATACTCGAAGCCAATAACTATTATAGCCTAGGGCAAAAATGCACGTACCGTTCTAATCGGGCGAGTTTCTGCTTTCAGAAGCAATAGGAAATTCTCGATTTCGTCAATCAGTTCGCGAGATATGGGAGTTTGAAGTTAAGGAATGGTTGAGAAACCATCACAATTTTCGCAATTCTGATGCTAGAAACTAATAACTACAATGGCCTAGGGGTAAAATACACATACCGTTGTAATCGGGCGAGTTTCTGCTTTCAGATGCAATAGGAAATTATCGAGTTCGTCAATCCGTTCGCGAGATATGGGAGTTTGAAATTAAGGAATGATTGAGAAACCATCAAAATTTTCGCAAGTCTGATACTCGAAACCAATAACTACAATAGCCTAGGGGAAAAGTCACACACCATTGTAATCGTGCGAGTTTCTACTTTCAGATGCAACAGGAATTTCTCGAGTTCGTCATTCCGTTCGCGAGATATGGGGGTTTGAAGTTAAGGAATGGTTGAGAAACTATCAAAATTTTCGCAAGTCTGATACTCGAAACCAATAACTGGAATGGCCTAGGTCAAAAATACACGTAACTTTGTAATCGGGCGAGTTTCCAATTTCAGATGCAACAGGAATTTCTCGAGTTCGTCATTCCGTTCGCGAGACATGGGAGTTTGAAGTTAAGGAATGGTTGAGAAACCATCAAAATTTTCGCTGGTCTGATACTCGAATCCAATAACATGTATGGCCTAGGGCAAAAATACACATACCGTTGTAATCGGGCGAGTTTCTGCTTTCAGATGCAATAGGAAATTCTCGAGTTCGTCAATCCGTTCGCGAGATATGGGAGTTTGAAGTTAAGGAATGCTTGAGAAACCATCAAAATTTTCGCAAGTCTGATACTCGAATCCAATAACAAGTATGGCCTAGGGCAAAAATACACATACCGTTGTAATCGGGCGAATTTCTGCTTTCAGATGCAATAGGAAATTCTCGAGTTCGTCAATCCGTTCGCGAGATATGGAAGTTTGAAGTTAAGGAATGCTTGAGAAACCATCAAAATTTTCGCAAGTCTGATACTCGAATCCAATAACAAGTATGGCCTAGGGCAAAAATACACATACCGTTGTAATCGGGCGAATTTCTGCTTTCAGATGCAATAGGAAATTCTCGAGTTCGTAATCCGTTCGCGAGATATGGAAGTTTGAAATTAAGGAATGCTTGAGAAACCATCAAAATTTTCGCAAGTCTGATACTCGAAACCAATAACTGGAATGGCCTAGGTCAAAAATACACGTACCGTTGTAATCGGGCGAGTTTCTGCTGTCAGATGCCACAGGAATTTCTCGAGTTCGTCAATCCGTTCGCGAGATATGGGAGTTTGAAGTTCAGGAATGCTAGAGAAACCATCAAAATTATCGCAAGTCTGATACTCGAAGCCAATAACTACAAAGGCCTTGGGGAAAAATACACGTACCGTTGTATTCGCGCGAGTTTCTGCTTTCAGATGCAGTAGGAAATTCTCGAGTTCGTCAATCCGTTCGCGAGATATGGGAGTTTGAAGTTAAGGAATGGTTGAGAAACCATCACAATTTTCGCAAGTCTGATACTCGAAACCAATAACTACAAAGGCCTAGGGGGAAAATGCACATACCGTTGAAATCGGGCGAGTTTCTGCTTTCAGATGCAATAGGAAATTCTCGAGTTCGTCAATCCGTTCGCGAGATGTGGGAGTTAGAAGTTATGGAATGCTTGAGAAACCATCAAAATTTTCGAAAGTCTGATACTCGAAGCTAATAACTACAAAGGCCTTGGGGAAAAATACACGCACCGTTGTAATCGGGCGAGTTTCTGCTTTCAGATGCAATAGGAAATTCTCGAGTTCGTCAATCCGTTCGCGAGATATGGGAGTTTGAAGTTAAGGAATGGTTGAGAGACCATCAAAATTTTCGCAAGTCTGATACTCGAAACCAATAACTGCAAAGGCATAGGGGAAAAATGCACATACCTTTGTAATCGGGCGAGTCTCCACTTTCAGATGCAACAGGAATTTCTCGAGTTCGTCATTCCGTTCGCGAGATATGGGAGTTTGAAGTTAAGGAATGCTTGAGAAACCATCAAAATTTTCGCAAGTCTGATACTCGAATCCAATAACAAGTATGGCCTAGGGCAAAAATACACATACCGTTGTAATCGGGCGAGTTTCTGCTTTCAGATGCAATAGGAATTTCTCGAGATCGTCAATCCGTTCGCGAGATATGGGAGTTTGAAGTTAAGGAATGCTTGAGAAACCATCATAATTTTCGCAAGTCTGATACTCGAAACCAATAACTACAAAGGCATATGGGAAAAATGCACATACCGTTGAAATCGGGCGAGTTTCTGCTTTCAGATGCAATAGGAAATTCTCGAGTTCGTCAATCCGTTCGCGAGATATGGGAGTTTGAAGTTAAGGAATGCTTGAGAAACCATCAAAATTTTCGCAAGTCTGATTCTCGAATTCAATAACAAGTATAGCCTAGGGCAAAAATACACATACCGTTGTAATCGGGCGAGTGTCTGCTTTCAGATGCAATAGGAAATTCTCGAGTTCGTCATTCCATTCGCGAGATATGGGAGTTTGAAGTTAAGGAATGGTTGTGAAACCATCAAAATTTTCGCAATTCCGATGCTAGAAACCAATAACTACAATGCCCTAGGGGAAAAATACACATACCGTTGTAATCGGGCGAGTTTCTGCTTTCAGATGCAACAGGAATTTCTCGAGTTCGTCAATCCGTTCGCGAGATATGGGAGTTTGAAGTTAAGGAATGCTTGAGAAACCATCAAAATTATCGCAAGTCTGATACTCGAAGCCAATAACTATTATGGCCTAGGGCAAAAATGCACATACCGTTGAAATCGGTCGAGTCTCTGCTTTCAGATGCAACAGGAATTTCTCGAGTTCGTCAATCCGTTCGCGAGGTATGGGAGTTTGAAGTTGAGGAATGCTTGAGTATCCATCAAAATTTTCGCAAGTCTGATACTCGAATCAAATAACAAGTATGGCCTAGGGCAAAAATACACATACCGTTGTAATCGGGCGAGTTTCTGCTTTCAGATGCAATAGGAAATTCTCGAGTTTGTCATTCCGTTCGCGAGATATGGGAGTTTGAAGTTAAGGAATGGTTGAGAAACCATCAAAATTTTCGCAATTCTGATGCTAGAAACCAATAACTAGAATGGCATAGGGGAAAGATACACATACCGTTGTAATCGGGCGAGTTTCTGCTTTCAGATGCAACAGGAGTTTCTCGAGTTCGTCAATCCGTTCGCGAGATGTGGGAGTTAGAAGTTATGGAATGCTTGAGAAACCATCAAAATTTTCGAAAGTCTTATACTCGAAGCTAATAACTACAAAGGCCTTGGGGAAAAATACACGCACCGTTGTAATCGGGCGAGTTTCTGCTTTCAGATGCAATAGGAAATTCTCGAGTTCGTCAATCCGTTCGCGAGATATGGGAGTTTGAAGTTAAGGAATGGTTGAGAAACCATCACAATTTTCGCAAGTCTGATACTCGAAACCAATAACTACTATGGCCTAGGGCAAAAAAAACATACCGTTGTAATCGGGCGAGTTACTGCTTTCAGATGCAACAGGAATGTATCGAATTCGTCAATCCGTTCGCGAGATATGGGGGTTAGAAGTTATGGAATTCTTGAGAAACCATCAAAATTTTCGCAAGTCTGATACTCGAATCCAATAACAAGTATGGCCTAGGGTAAAAATACACATACCGTTGTAATAGGGCGAGTTTCTGCTTTCAGATGCAATTGGAAATTCTCGAGTTCGTCAATCCGTTCGCGAGTAATGGAAGTTTGAAGTTAAGGAATGATTGAGAAACCATCAAAATTTTCGCAAGTCTGATACTCGAAACCAAAAACTGGAATGGCCTAGGGGAAAAGTACACACACCATTGTAATCGTGCGAGTTCCTACTTTCAGATGCAACAGGAATTTCTCGAGTTCGTCATTCCGTTCGCGAGATATGGGAGTTTGAAGTTAAGGAATGCTTGAGAAACCATCAAAATTTTCGCAAGTCTGATACTCGAATCCAATAAAAAGTATGGCCTAGGGCAAAAATACACATACCGTTGTAATCGGGCGAGTTTCTGCTTTCAGATGCAATAGGAATTTCTCGAGATCGTCAATCCGTTCGCGAGATATGGGAGTTTGAAGTTAAGGAATGCTTGAGAAACCATCAAAATTTTCGCAAGTCTGATGCTAGAAACCAATAACTACAATGCCCTAGGGGAAAAATACACATACCTTTGTAATCGGGCGAGTTTCTGCTTTCAGATGCAACAGGAATTTCTCGAGTTCGTCAATCCGTTCGCGAGATATGGGAGTTTGAAGTTAAGGAATGGTTGAGAAACCATCAAAATTTTCGCAAGTCTGATAATCGAAACCAATAACAACTATGGCCTAGGGCAAAGATGCACATACCATTGTAATCGGGCGAGTCTCCACTTTCAGATGCAACAGGAATTTCTCGAGTTCGTCATTCCATTCGCGAGATATGGGAGTTTGAAGTTAAGGAATGGTTGTGAAACCATCAAAATTTTCGCAATTCCGATGCTAGAAACCAATAACTACAATGCCCTAGGGGAAAAATACACATACCGTTGTAATCGGGCGAGTTTCTGCTTTCAGATGCAACAGGAATTTCTCGAGTTCGTCAATCCGTTCGCGAGATATGGAAGTTTGAAGTTAAGGAATGCTTGAGAAACCACCAAAATTTTCGCAAGTCTGATACTCGAATCCAATAACAAGTATGGCCTAGGGCAAAAATACACATACCGTTGTAATCGGGCGAGTTTCTGCTTTCAGATGCAATAGGAAATTCTCGAGTTCGTCAATCCGTTCGCGAGATATGGGAGTTTGAAGTTAAGGAATGCTTGAGAAACCATCAAAATTTTCGCAAGTCTGATACTCGAAACCAATAACTACAAAGGCCTAGGGGAAAAATGCACATACCGTTGAAATCGGGCGAGTTTCTGCTTTCAGATGCAATAGGAAAATCTCGAGTTCGTCAATCCGTTCGCGAGATATGGGAGTTTGAAGTTAAGGAATGCTTGAGAAACCATCAAAATTTTCGCAAGTCTGATTCTCGAATTCAATAACAAGTATGGCCTAGGGCAAAAATACACATACCGTTGTAATCGGGCGAGTGTCTGCTTTCAGATGCAATAGGAAATTCTCGAGTTCGTCAATCCGTTCGCGAGATATGGAAGTTTGAAGTTAAGGAATGATTGAGAAACCATCAAAATTTTCGCAAGTCTGATACTCGAAACCAATAACTGGAATGGCCTAGATCAAAAATATACGTGCCGTTGTAATCGGGCGAGTTTCTGCTGTCAAATGCAACAGGAATTTCTCGAGTTCGTCAATCCGTTCGCGAGATATGGGAGTTTGAAGTTAAGGAATGCTTGAGAAACCATCAAAATTATCGCAAGTCTGATACTCGAAGCCAATAACTATTATGGCCTAGGGCAAAAATGCACATACCGTTGAAATCGGTCGAGTTTCTGCTTTCAGATGCAACAGGAATTTCTCGAGTTCGTCAATCCGTTCGCGAGGTATGGGAGTTTGAAGTTAAGTAATGGTTGAGAAGCCATCAAAATTTTCGCTGTTCTGATACTCGAATCCAATAACAAGTATGGCCTAGGGCAAAAATACACATACCGTTGTAATCGGGCGAGTTTCTGCTTTCAGATGCAACAGGAATTTCTCGAGTTCGTCAATCCGTTCGCGAGATATGGGAGTTTGAAGTTAAGGAATGGTTGAGAAACCATCAAAATTTTCGCAATTCTGGTGCTAGAAACAAATAACTACAATGGCCTAGGGGAAAAATACACATACCGTTGTAATCGGGCGAGTTTCTGCTTTCAGATGCAACAGGAGTTTCTCGAGTTCGTCAATCCGTTCGCGAGATGTGGGAGTTAGAAGTTATGGAATGCTTGAGGAACCATCAAAATTTTAGCTGGTCTGATACTCGAAACCAATAACTGGAATGGCCTAGGTCAAAAATACACGTACCGTTGTAATCGGGCGTGTTTCTGCTTTCAGATGCAACAGGAATGTCTCGAATTCGTCAATCCGTTCGCGAGATATGGGGGTTAGAAGTTATGGAATGCTTGAGAAACCATCAAAATTTTCGCAATTCTGATACTCGAATCCAATAACAAGTATGGCCTAGGGCAAAAATACACATACCGTTGTAATCGGGCGAGTTTCTGCTTTCAGATGCAATAGGAATTTCTCGAGATCGTCAATCCGTTCGCGAGATATGGGAGTTTGAAGTTAAGGAATGCTTGAGAAACCATCATAATTTTCGCAAGTTTGATACTCGAAACCAATAACTACAAAGGCATATGGGAAAAATGCACATACCGTTGAAATCGGGCGAGTTTCTGCTTTCAGATGCAATAGGAAATTCTCGAGTTCGTCAATCCGTTCGCGAGATATGGGAGTTTGAAATTAAGGAATGCTTGAGAAACCATCAAAATTTTCGCAAGTCTGATTCTCGAATTCAATAACAAGTATAGCCTAGGGCAAAAATACACATACCGTTGTAATCGGGCGAGTGTCTGCTTTCAGATGCAATAGGAAATTCTCGAGTTCGTCATTCCATTCGCGAGATATGGGAGTTTGAAGTTAAGGAATGGTTGTGAAACCATCAAAATTTTCGCAATTCCGATGCTAGAAACCAATAACTACAATGCCCTAGGGGAAAAATACACATACCGTTGTAATCGGGCGAGTTTCTGCTTTCAGATGCAACAGGAATTTCTCGAGTTCGTCAATCCGTTCGCGAGATATGGGAGTTTGAAGTTAAGGAATGCTTGAGAAACCATCAAAATTATCGCAAGTCTGATACTCGAAGCCAATAACTATTATGGCCTAGGGCAAAAATGCACATACCGTTGAAATCGGTCGAGTTTCTGCTTTCAGATGCAACAGGAATTTCTCGAGTTCGTCAATCCGTTCGCGAGATATGGGAGTTTGAATTTGAGGAATGCTTGAGTATCCATCAAAATTTTCGCAAGTCTGATACTCGAATCAAATAACAAGTATGGCCTAGGGCAAAAATACACATACCGTTGTAATCGGGCGAGTTTCTGCTTTCAGATGCAATAGGAAATTCTCGAGTTCGTCATTCCGTTCGCGAGATATGGGAGTTTGAAGTTAAGGAATGGTTGAGAAACCATCAAAATTTTCGCAATTCTGATGCTAGAAACCAATAACTACAATGGCATAGGGGAAAAATACACATACCGTTGTAATCGGGCGAGATTCTGCTTTCAGATGCAACAGGAGTTTCTCGAGTTCGTCAATCCGTTCGCGAGATGTGGGAGTTAGAAGTTATGGAATGCTTGAGAAACCATCAAAATTTTCGAAAGTCTGATACTCGAAGCTAATAACTACAAAGGCCTTGGGGAAAAATACACGCACCGTTGTAATCGGGCGAGTTTCTGCTTTCAGATGCAATAGGAAATTCTCGAGTTCGTCAATCCGTTCGCGAGATATGGGAGTTTGAAGTTAAGGAATGGTTGAGAAACCATCACAATTTTCGCAAGTCTGATACTCGAAACCAATAACTACTATGGCCTAGGGCAAAAAAAACATACCGTTGTAATCGGGCGAGTTTCTGCTTTCAGATGCAACAGGAATGTCTCGAATTCGTCAATCCGTTCGCGAGATATGGGGGTTAGAAGTTATGGAATTCTTGAGAAACCATCAAAATTTTCGCAAGTCTGATACTCGAATCCAATAACAAGTATGGCCTAGGGTAAAAATACACATACCGTTGTAATAGGGCGAGTTTCTGCTTTCAGATGCAATTGGAAATTCTCGAGTTCGTCAATCCGTTCGCGAGATATGGAAGTTTGAAGTTAAGGAATGATTGAGAAACCATCAAAATTTTCGCAAGTCTGATACTCGAAACCAAAAACTGGAATGGCCTAGGGGAAAAGTACACACACCATTGTAATCGTGCGAGTTCCTACTTTCAGATGCAACAGGAATTTCTCGAGTTCGTCATTCCGTTCGCGAGATATGGGAGTTTGAAGTTAAGGAATGGTTGAGAAACCATCAAAATTTTCGCAAGTCTGATACTCGAAACCAATAACTGCAAAGGCATAGGGGAAAAATGCACATACCTTTGTAATCGGGCGAGTCTCCACTTTCAGATGCAACAGGAATTTCTCGAGTTCGTCATTCCGTTCGCGAGATATGGGAGTTTGAAGTTAAGGAATGCTTGAGAAACCATCAAAATTTTCGCAAGTCTGATACTCGAATCCAATAAAAAGTATGGCCTAGGGCAAAAATACACATACCGTTGTAATCGGGCGAGTTTCTGCTTTCAGATGCAATAGGAATTTCTCGAGATCGTCAATCCGTTCGCGAGATATGGGAGTTTGAAGTTAAGGAATGCTTGAGAAACCATCAAAATTTTCGCAAGTCTGATGCTAGAAACCAATAACTACAATGCCCTAGGGGAAAAATACACATACCTTTGTAATCGGGCGAGTTTCTGCTTTCAGATGCAACAGGAAATTCTCGAGTTCGTCAATCCGTTCGCGAGATATGGGAGTTTGAAGTTAAGGAATGCTTGAGAAACCATCAAAATTTTCGCAAGTCTGATTCTCGAATTCAATAACAAGTATGGCCTAGGGCAAAAATACACATACCGTTGTAATCGGGCGAGTGTCTGCTTTCACATGCAATAGGAAATTCTCGAGTTCGTCAATCCGTTCGCGAGATATGGAAGTTTGAAGTTAAGGAATGATTGAGAAACCATCAAAATTTTCGCAAGTCTGATACTCGAAACCAATAACTGGAATGGCCTAGGTCAAAAATATACGTGCCGTTGTAATCGGGCGAGTTTCTGCTGTCAGATGCAACAGGAATTTCTCGAGTTCGTCAATCCGTTCGCGAGATATGGGAGTTTGAAGTTAAGGAATGCTTGAGAAACCATCAAAATTATCGCAAGTCTGATACTCGAAGCCAATAACTATTATGGCCTAGGGCAAAAATGCACATACCGTTGAAATCGGTCGAGTTTCTGCTTTCAGATGCAACAGGAATTTCTCGAGTTCGTCAATCCGTTCGCGAGGTATGGGAGTTTGAAGTTGAGGAATGGTTGAGAACCCTTCAAAATTTTCGCAGGTCTGATACTCGAAACCAATAACTGGAAAGGCCTAGGTCAAAAATACACATACCGTTGTAATCGGGCGAGTTTCTGCTTTCAGATGCAATAGGAATTTCTCGAGATCGTCAATCCGTTCGCGAGATATGGGAGTTTGAAGTTAAGGAATGCTTGAGAAACCATCAAAATTTTCGCAAGTCTGATGCTAGAAACCAATAACTACAATGCCCTAGGGGAAAAATACACATACCTTTGTAATCGGGCGAGTTTCTGCTTTCAGATGCAACAGGAATTTCTCGAGTTCGTCAATCCGTTCGCGAGATATGGGAGTTTGAAGTTAAGGAATGGTTGAGAAACCATCAAAATTTTCGCAAGTCTGATAATCGAAACCAATAACAACTATGGCCTAGGGCAAAGATGCACATACCATTGTAATCGGGCGAGTCTCCACTTTCAGATGGAACAGGAATTTCTCGAGTTCGTCATTCCATTCGCGAGATATGGGAGTTTGAAGTTAAGGAATGCTTGAGAAACCATCAAAATTTTCGCAAGTCTGATACTCGAAACCAATAACTACAAAGGCCTAGGGTAAAAATGCACATACCGTTGAAATCGGGCGAGTTTCTGCTTTCAGATGCAATAGGAAATTCTCGAGTTCGTCAATCCGTTCGCGAGATATGGGAGTTTGAAGTTAAGGAATGCTTGAGAAACCATCAAAATTTTCGCAAGTCTGATTCTCGAATTCAATAACAAGTATGGCCTAGGGCAAAAATACACATACCGTTGTAATCGGGCGAGTGTCTGCTTTCAGATGCAATAGGAAATTCTCGAGTTCGTCAATCCGTTCGCGAGATATGGAAGTTTGAAGTTAAGGAATGATTGAGAAACCATCAAAATTTTCGCAAGTCTGATACTCGAAACCAATAACGGGAATGGCCTAGGGGAAAGGTACACACACCATTGTAATCGTGCGAGTTTCTACTTTCAGATGCAACAGGAATTTCTCGAGTTCGTCATTCCGTTCGCGAGATATGGGAGTTTGAAGTGAAGGAATGGTTGAGAAACCTTCAAAATTTTCGCTGGTCTGATACTCGAAACCAATAACTACAAAGGCATAGGGGAAAAATGCACATACCTTTGTAATCGGGCGAGTCTCCACTTTCAGATGCAACAGGAACTTCTCGAGTTCGTCAATCCGTTCGCGAGATATGGGAGTTTGAAGTGAAGGAATGGTTGAGAAACCTTCAAAATTTTCGCTGGTCTGATACTCGAAACCAATAACTACAAAGGCATAGGGGAAAAATGCACATACCTTTGTAATCGGGCGAGTCTCCACTTTCAGATGCAACAGGAACTTCTCGAGTTCGTCAATCCGTTCGCGAGATATGGGAGTTTGAAGTTAAGGAATGGTTGAGAAGCCATCAAAATTTTCGCTGGTCTGATACTCGAATCCAATAACAAGTATGGCCTAGGGCAAAAATACACATACCGTTGTAATCGGGCGAGTTTCTGCTTTCAGATGCAACAGGAATTTCTCGAGTTCGTCAATCCGTTCGCGAGATATGGGAGTTTGAAGTTAAGGAATGGTTGAGAAACCATCAAAATTTTCGCAATTCTGATGCTAGAAACAAATAACTACAATGGCCTAGGGGAAAAATACACATGCCGTTGTAATCGGGCGAGTTTCTGCTTTCAGATGCAATAGGAAATTCTCGAGTTCGTCAATCCGTTCGCGAGATATGGGAGTTTGAAGTTAAGGAATGCTTGAGAAACCATCAAAATTTTCGCAGGTCTGATACTCGAAACCAATAACTGGAAAGGCCTAGGTCAAAAATACACGTACCGTTGTAATCGGGGTTTTTTCTGCTTCCAGATGCAATAGGAAATTCTCGAGTTCGTCAATCCGTTCGCGAGATATGGGGTGTAGAAGTTATGGAATGCTTGAGGAACCATCAAAATTTTAGCTGGTCTGATACTCGAAACCAATAACTGGAATGGCCTAGGTCAAAAATACACGTACCGTTGTAATCGGGCGTGTTTCTGCTTTCAGATGCAACAGGAATGTCTCGAATTCGTCAATCCGTTCGCGAGATATGGGGGTTAGAAGTTATGGAATGCTTGAGAAACCATCAAAATTTTCGCAATTCTGATACTCGAATCCAATAACAAGTATGGCCTAGGGCAAAAATACACATACCGTTGTAATCGGGCGAGTTTCTGCTTTCAGATTCAATAGGAATTTCTCGAGATCGTCAATCCGTTCGCGAGATATGGGAGTTTGAAGTTAAGGAATGCTTGAGAAACCATCATAATTTTCGCAAGTCTGATACTCGAAACCAATAACTACAAAGGCATATGGGAAAAATGCACATACCGTTGAAATCGGGCGAGTTTCTGCTTTCAGATGCAATAGGAAATTCTCGAGTTCGTCAATCCGTTCGCGAGATATGGGAGTTTGAAGTTAAGGAATGCTTGAGAAACCATCAAAATTTTCGCAAGTCTGATTCTCGAATTCAATAACAAGTATGGCCTAGGGCAAAAATACACATACCGTTGTAATCGGGCGAGTGTCTGCTTTCAGATGCAATAGGAAATTCTCGAGTTCGTCATTCCATTCGCGAGATATGGGAGTTTGAAGTTAAGGAATGGTTGTGAAACCATCATAATTTTCGCAAGTCTGATACTCGAAGCCAATAACTATTACGGCCTAGGGCAAAAATGCACATACCGTTGAAATCGGTCGAGTTTCTGCTTTCAGATGCAACAGGAATTTCTCGAGTTCGTCAATCCGTTCGCGAGGTATGGGAGTTTGAAGTTGAGGAATGGTTGAGAAACCTTCAAAATTTTCGCAGGTCTGATACTCGAAACCAATAACTGGAAAGGCCTAGGTCAAAAATACACGTACCGTTGTAATCGGGGTTTTTTCTGCTTCCAGATGCAATAGGAAATTCTCGAGTTCGTCAATCCGTTCGCGAGATATGGTAGTTTGAAGTTAAGGAATGGTTGAGAAACCATCAAAATTTTCGCAAGTCTGATACTCGAGACCAATAACTACAATGGCCTAGGGGAAAAATACACATACCGTTGTAATCGGGCGAGTTTCTGCTGTCAGATGCAACAGGAATTTCTCGAGTTCGTCATTCCGTTCGCGAGATATGGGAGTTTGAAGTTAAGGAATGCTTGAGTATCCATCAAAATTTTCGCAAGTCTGATACTCGAATCAAATAACAAGTATGGCCTAGGGCAAAAATACACATACCGTTGTAATGGGGCGAGTTTCTGCTTTCAGATGCAATAGGAAATTCTCGAGTTCGTCATTCCGTTCGCGAGATATGGGAGTTTGAAGTTAAGGAATGGTTGAGAAACCATCAAAAATTTCGCAATTCTGATGCTAGAAACCAATAACTACAATGGCCTAGGGGAAAAATACACATACCGTTGTAATCGGGCGAGTTTCTGCTTTCAGATGCAACAGGAGTTTCTCGAGTTCGTCAATCCGTTCGCGAGATGGGGGAGTTAGAAGTTATGGAATGCTTGAGAAACCATCAAAATTTTCGAAAGTCTGATACTCGAAGCTAATAACTACAAAGGCCTTGGGGAAAAATACACGCACCGTTGTAATCGGGCGAGTTTCTGCTTTCAGATGCAATAGGAAATTCTCGAGTTCGTCAATCCGTTCGCGAGATATGGGAGTTTGAAGTTAAGGAATGGTTGAGAAACCATCACAAATTTCGCAAGTCTGATACTCGAAACCAATAACTACTATGGCCTAGGGCAAAAAAAACATACCGTTGTAATCGGGCGAGTTTCTGCTTTCAGATGCAACAGGAATGTCTCGAATTCGTCAATCCGTTCGCGAGATATGGGGGTTAGAAGTTATGGAATTCTTGAGAAACCATCAAAATTTTCGCAAGTCTGATACTCGAATCCAATAACAAGTATGGCCTAGGGTAAAAATACACATACCGTTGTAATAGGGCGAGTTTCTGCTTTCAGATGCAATTGGAAATTCTCGAGTTCGTCAATCCGTTCGCGAGATATGGAAGTTTGAAGTTAAGGAATGATTGAGAAACAATCAAAATTTTCGCAAGTCTGATACTCGTAACCAAAAACTGGAATGGCCTAGGGGAAAAGTACACACACCATTGTAATCGTGCGAGTTCCTACTTTCAGATGCAACAGGAATTTCTCGAGTTCGTCATTCCGTTCGCGAGATATGGGAGTTTGAAGTTAAGGAATGGTTGAGAAACCATCAAAATTTTCGCAAGTCTGATACTCGAAACCAATAACTGCAAAGGCATAGGGGAAAAATGCACATACCTTTGTAATCGGGCGAGTCTCCACTTTCAGATGCAACAGGAATTTCTCGAGTTCGTCATTCCGTTCGCGAGATATGGGAGTTTGAAGTTAAGGAATGCTTGAGAAACCATCAAAATTTTCGCAAGTCTGATTCTCGAATTCAATAACAAGTATAGCCTAGGGCAAAAATACACACACCGTTGTAATCGGGCGAGTGTCTGCTTTCAGATGCAATAGGAAATTCTCGAGTTCGTCATTCCATTCGCGAGATATGGGAGTTTGAAGTTAAGGAATGGTTGTGAAACCATCAAAATTTTCGCAATTCCGATGCTAGAAACCTATAACTACAATGCCCTAGGGGAAAAATACACATACCGTTGTAATCGGGCGAGTTTCTGCTTTCAGATGCAACAGGAATTTCTCGAGTTCGTCAATCCGTTCGCGAGATATGGGAGTTTGAAGTTAAGGAATGCTTGAGAAACCATCAAAATTATCGCAAGTCTGATACTCGAAGCCAATAACTATTATGGCCTAGGGCAAAAATGCACATACCGTTGAAATCGGTCGAGTTTCTGCTTTCAGATGCAACAGGAATTTCTCGAGTTCGTCAATCCGTTCGCGAGGTATGGGAGTTTGAAGTTGAGGAATGCTTGAGTATCCATCAAAATTTTCGCAAGTCTGATACTCGAATCAAATAACAAGTATGGCCTAGGGCAAAAATACACATACCGTTGTAATCGGGCGAGTTTCTGCTTTCAGATGCAATAGGAAATTCTCGAGTTCGTCATTCCGTTCGCGAGATATGGGAGTTTGAAGTTAAGGAATGGTTGAGAAACCATCAAAATTTTCGCAATTCTGATGCTAGAAACCAATAACTACAATGGCATAGGGGAAAAATACACATACCGTTGTAATCGGGCGAGTTTCTGCTTTCAGATGCAACAGGAGTTTCTCGAGTTCGTCAATCCGTTCGCGAGATGTGGGAGTTAGAAGTTATGGAATGCTTGAGAAACCATCAAAATTTTCGAAAGTCTGATACTCGAAGCTAATAACTACAAAGGCCTTGGGGAAAAATACACGCACCGTTGTAATCGGGCGAGTTTCTGCTTTCAGATGCAATAGGAAATTCTCGAGTTCGTCAATCCGTTCGCGAGATATGGGAGTTTGAAGTTAAGGAATGGTTGAGAAACCATCACAATTTTCGCAAGTCTGATACTCGAAACCAATAACTACTATGGCCTAGGGCAAAAAAAAACATACCGTTGTAATCGGGCGAGTTTCTGCTTTCAGATGCAACAGGAATGTCTCGAATTCGTCAATCCGTTCGCGAGATATGGGGGTTAGAAGTTATGGAATTCTTGAGAAACCATCAAAATTTTCGCAAGTCTGATACTCGAATCCAATAACAAGTATGGCCTAGGGTAAAAATACACATACCGTTGTAATAGGGCGAGTTTCTGCTTTCAGATGCAATTGGAAATTCTCGAGTTCGTCAATCCGTTCGCGAGATATGGAAGTTTGAAGTTAAGGAATGATTGAGAAACCATCAAAATTTTCGCAAGTCTGATACTCGAAACCAAAAACTGGAATGGCCTAGGGGAAAAGTACACACACCATTGTAATCGTGCGAGTTCCTACTTTCAGATGCAACAGGAATTTCTCGAGTTCGTCATTCCGTTCGCGAGATATGGGAGTTTGAAGTTAAGGAATGGTTGAGAAACCATCAAAATTTTCGCAAGTCTGATACTCGAAACCAATAACTGCAAAGGCATAGGGGAAAAATGCACATACCTTTGTAATCGGGCGAGTCTCCACTTTCAGATGCAACAGGAATTTCTCGAGTTCGTCATTCCGTTCGCGAGATATGGGAGTTTGAAGTTAAGGAATGCTTGAGAAACCATCAAAATTTTCGCAAGACTGATACTCGAATCCAATAAAAAGTATGGCCTAGGGCAAAAATACACATACCGTTGTAATCGGGCGAGTGTCTGCTTTCAGATGCAATAGGAAATTCTCGAGTTCGTCATTCCATTCGCGAGATATGGGAGTTTGAAGTTAAGGAATGGTTGTGAAACCATCAAAATTTTCGCAATTCCGATGCTAGAAACCAATAACTACAATGCCCTAGGGGAAAAATACACATACCGTTGTAATCGGGCGAGTTTCTGCTTTCAGATGCAACAGGAATTTCTCGAGTTCGTCAATCCGTTCGCGAGATATGGGAGTTTGAAGTTAAGGAATGCTTGAGAAACCATCAAAATTATCGCAAGTCTGATACTCGAAGCCAATAACTATTATGGCCTAGGGCAAAAATGCACATACCGTTGAAATCGGTCGAGTTTCTGCTTTCAGATGCAACAGGAATTTCTCGAGTTCGTCAATCCGTTCGCGAGGTATGGGAGTTTGAAGTTGAGGAATGCTTGAGTATCCATCAAAATTTTCGCAAGTCTGATACTCGAATCAAATAACAAGTATGGCCTAGGGCAAAAATACACATACCGTTGTAATCGGGCGAGTTTCTGCTTTCAGATGCAATAGGAAATTCTCGAGTTCGTCATTCCGTTCGCGAGATATGGGAGTTTGAAGTTAAGGAATGGTTGAGAAACCATCAAAATTTTCGCAATTCTGATGCTAGAAACCAATAACTACAATGGCATAGGGGAAAAATACACATACCGTTGTAATCGGGCGAGTTTCTGCTTTCAGATGCAACAGGAGTTTCTCGAGTTCGTCAATCCGTTCGCGAGATGTGGGAGTTAGAAGTTATGGAATGCTTGAGAAACCATCAAAATTTTCGAAAGTCTGATACTCGAAGCTAATAACTACAAAGGCCTTGGGGAAAAATACACGCACCGTTGTAATCGGGCGAGTTTCTGCTTTCAGATGCAATAGGAAATTCTCGAGTTCGTCGATCCGTTCGCGAGATATGGGAGTTTGAACTTAAGGAATGGTTGAGAAACCATCACAATTTTCGCAAGTCTGATACTCGAAACCAATAACTACTATGGCCTAGGGCAAAAAAAAACATACCGTTGTAATCGGGCGAGTTTCTGCTTTCAGATGCAACAGGAATGTCTCGAATTCGTCAATCCGTTCGCGAGATATGGGGGTTAGAAGTTATGGAATTCTTGAGAAACCATCAAAATTTTCGCAAGTCTGATACTCGAATCCAATAACAAGTATGGCCTAGGGTAAAAATACACATACCGTTGTAATAGGGCGAGTTTCTGCTTTCAGATGCAATTGGAAATTCTCGAGTTCGTCAATCCGTTCGCGAGATATGGAAGTTTGAAGTTAAGGAATGATTGAGAAACCATCAAAATTTTCGCAAGTCTGATACTCGAAACCAAAAACTGGAATGGCCTAGGGGAAAAGTACACACACCATTGTAATCGTGCGAGTTCCTACTTTCAGATGCAACAGGAATTTCTCGAGTTCGTCATTCCGTTCGCGAGATATGGGAGTTTGAAGTTAAGGAATGGTTGAGAAACCATCAAAATTTTCGCAAGTCTGATACTCGAAACCAATAACTGCAAAGGCATAGGGGAAAAATGCACATACCTTTGTAATCGGGCGAGTCTCCACTTTCAGATGCAACAGGAATTTCTCGAGTTCGTCATTCCGTTCGCGAGATATGGGAGTTTGAAGTTAAGGAATGCTTGAGAAACCATCAAAATTTTCGCAAGACTGATACTCGAATCCAATAAAAAGTATGGCCTAGGGCAAAAATACACATACCGTTGTAATCGGGCGAGTGTCTGCTTTCAGATGCAATAGGAAATTCTCGAGTTCGTCATTCCATTCGCGAGATATGGGAGTTTGAAGTTAAGGAATGGTTGTGAAACCATCAAAATTTTCGCAATTCCGATGCTAGAAACCAATAACTACAATGCCCTAGGGGAAAAATACACATACCGTTGTAATCGGGCGAGTTTCTGCTTTCAGATGCAACAGGAATTTCTCGAGTTCGTCAATCCGTTCGCGAGATATGGGAGTTTGAAGTTAAGGAATGCTTGAGAAACCATCAAAATTATCGCAAGTCTGATACTCGAAGCCAATAACTATTATGGCCTAGGGCAAAAATGCACATACCGTTGAAATCGGTCGAGTTTCTGCTTTCAGATGCAACAGGAATTTCTCGAGTTCGTCAATCCGTTCGCGAGGTATGGGAGTTTGAAGTTGAGGAATGCTTGAGTATCCATCAAAATTTTCGCAAGTCTGATACTCGAATCAAATAACAAGTATGGCCTAGGGCAAAAATACACATACCGTTGTAATCGGGCGAGTTTCTGCTTTCAGATGCAATAGGAAATTCTCGAGTTCGTCATTCCGTTCGCGAGATATGGGAGTTTGAAGTTAAGGAATGGTTGAGAAACCATCAAAATTTTCGCAATTCTGATGCTAGAAACCAATAACTACAATGGCATAGGGGAAAAATACACATACCGTTGTAATCGGGCGAGTTTCTGCTTTCAGATGCAACAGGAGTTTCTCGAGTTCGTCAATCCGTTCGCGAGATGTGGGAGTTAGAAGTTATGGAATGCTTGAGAAACCATCAAAATTTTCGAAAGTCTGATACTCGAAGCTAATAACTACAAAGGCCTTGGGGAAAAATACACGCACCGTTGTAATCGGGCGAGTTTCTGCTTTCAGATGCAATAGGAAATTCTCGAGTTCGTCGATCCGTTCGCGAGATATGGGAGTTTGAACTTAAGGAATGGTTGAGAAACCATCACAATTTTCGCAAGTCTGATACTCGAAACCAATAACTAATATGGCCTAGGGCAAAAAAAACATACCGTTGTAATCGGGCGAGCTTCTGCTTTCAGATGCAACAGGAATGTCTCGAATTCGTCAATCCGTTCGCGAGATATGGGGGTTAGAAGTTATGGAATTCTTGAGAAACCATCAAAATTTTCGCAAGTCTGATACTCGAATCCAATAACAAGTATGGCCTAGGGTAAAAATACACATACCGTTGTAATAGGGCGAGTTTCTGCTTTCAGATGCAATTGGAAATTCTCGAGTTCGTCAATCCGTTCGCGAGATATGGAAGTTTGAAGTTAAGGAATGATTGAGAAACCATCAAAATTTTCGCAAGTCTGATACTCGAAACCAAAAACTGGAATGGCCTAGGGGAAAAGTACACACACCATTGTAATCGTGCGAGTTCCTACTTTCAGATGCAACAGGAATTTCTCGAGTTCGTCATTCCGTTCGCGAGATATGGGAGTTTGAAGTTAAGGAATGGTTGAGAAACCATCAAAATTTTCGCAAGTCTGATACTCGAAACCAATAACTGCAAAGGCATAGGGGAAAAATGCACATACCTTTGTAATCGGGCGAGTCTCCACTTTCAGATGCAACAGGAATTTCTCGAGTTCGTCATTCCGTTCGCGAGATATGGGAGTTTGAAGTTAAGGAATGCTTGAGAAACCATCAAAATTTTCGCAAGTCTGATACTCGAATCCAATAAAAAGTATGGCCTAGGGCAAAAATACACATACCGTTGTAATCGGGCGAGTTTCTGCTTTCAGATGCAATAGGAATTTCTCGAGATCGTCAATCCGTTCGCGAGATATGGGAGTTTGAAGTTAAGGAATGCTTGAGAAACCATCAAAATTTTCGCAAGTCTGATGCTAGAAACCAATAACTACAATGCCCTAGGGGAAAAATACACATACCTTTGTAATCGGGCGAGTTTCTGCTTTCAGATGCAACAGGAATTTCTCGAGTTCGTCAATCCGTTCGCGAGATATGGGAGTTTGAAGTTAAGGAATGGTTGAGAAACCATCAAAATTTTCGCAAGTCTGATAATCGAAACCAATAACAACTATGGCCTAGGGCAAAGATGCACATACCATTGTAATCGGGCGAGTCTCCACTTTCAGATGCAACAGGAATTTCTCGAGTTCGTCATTCCATTCGCGAGATATGGGAGTTTGAAGTTAAGGAATGGTTGTGAAACCATCAAAATTTTCGCAATTCCGATGCTAGAAACCAATAACTACAATGCCCTAGGGGAAAAATACACATACCGTTGTAATCGGGCGAGTTTCTGCTTTCAGATGCAACAGGAATTTCTCGAGTTCGTCAATCCGTTCGCGAGATATGGAAGTTTGAAGTTAAGGAATGCTTGAGAAACCACCAAAATTTTCGCAAGTCTGATACTCGAATCCAATAACAAGTATGGCCTAGGGCAAAAATACACATACCGTTGTAATCGGGCGAGTTTCTGCTTTCAGATGCAATAGGAAATTCTCGAGTTCGTCAATCCGTTCGCGAGATATGGGAGTTTGAAGTTAAGGAATGCTTGAGAAACCATCAAAATTTTCGCAAGTCTGATACTCGAAACCAATAACTACAAAGGCCTAGGGGAAAAATGCATATACCGTTGAAATCGGGCGAGTTTCTGCTTTCAGATGCAATAGGAAATTCTCGAGTTCGTCAATCCGTTCGCGAGATATGGGAGTTTGAAGTTAAGGAATGCTTGAGAAACCATCAAAATTTTCGCAAGTCTGATTCTCGAATTCAATAACAAGTATGGCCTAGGGAAAAATACACATACCGTTGTAATCGGGCGAGTGTCTGCTTTCAGATGCAATAGGAAATTCTCGAGTTCGTCAATCCGTTCGCGAGATATGGAAGTTTGAAGTTAAGGAATGATTGAGAAACCATCAAAATTTTCGCAAGTCTGATACTCGAAACCAATAACTGGAATGGCCTAGGTCAAAAATATACGTGCCGTTGTAATCGGGCGAGTTTCTGCTGTCAGATGCAACAGGAATTTCTCGAGTTCGTCAATCCGTTCGCGAGATATGGGAGTTTGAAGTTAAGGAATGCTTGAGAAACCATCAAAATTATCGCCAGTCTGATACTCGAAGCCAATAACTATTATGGCCTAGGGCAAAAATGCACATACCGTTGAAATCGGTCGAGTTTCTGCTTTCAGATGCACCAGGAATTTCTCGAGTTCGTCAATCCGTTCGCGAGGTATGGGAGTTTGAAGTTGAGGAATGGTTGAGAAACCTTCAAAATTTTCGCAGGTCTGATACTCGAAACCAATAACTGGAAAGGCCTAGGTCAAAAATACACATACCGTTGTAATCGGGCGAGTTTCTGCTTTCAGATGCAATAGGAATTTCTCGAGATCGTCAATCCGTTCGCGAGATATGGGAGTTTGAAGTTAAGGAATGCTTGAGAAACCATCAAAATTTTCGCAAGTCTGATGCTAGAAACCAATAACTACAATGCCCTAGGGGAAAAATACACATACCTTTGTAATCGGGCGAGTTTCTGCTTCCAGATGCAACAGGAATTTCTCGAGTTCGTCAATCCGTTCGCGAGATATGGGAGTTTGAAGTTAAGGAATGGTTGAGAAACCATCAAAATTTTCGCAAGTCTGATAATCGAAACCAATAACAACTATGGCCTAGGGCAAAGATGCACATACCATTGTAATCGGGCGAGTCTCCACTTTCAGATGGAACAGGAATTTCTCGAGTTCGTCATTCCATTCGCGAGATATGGGAGTTTGAAGTTAAGGAATGGTTGTGAAACCATCAAAATTTTCGCAATTCCGATGCTAGAAACCAATAACTACAATGCCCTAGGGGAAAAATACACATACCGTTGTAATCGGGCGAGTTTCTGCTTTCAGATGCAACAGGAATTTCTCGAGTTCGTCAATCCGTTCGCGAGATATGGAAGTTTGAAGTTAAGGAATGCTTGAGAAACCACCAAAATTTTCGCAAGTCTGATACTCGAATCCAATAACAAGTATGGCCTAGGGCAAAAATACACATACCGTTGTAATCGGGCGAGTTTCTGCTTTCAGATGCAATAGGAAATTCTCGAGTTCGTCAATCCGTTCGCGAGATATGGGAGTTTGAAGTTAAGGAATGCTTGAGAAACCATCAAAATTTTCGCAAGTCTGATACTCGAAACCAATAACTACAAAGGCCTAGGGGAAAAATGCACATACCGTTGAAATCGGGCGAGTTTCTGCTTTCAGATGCAATAGGAAATTCTCGAGTTCGTCAATCCGTTCGCGAGATATGGGAGTTTGAAGTTAAGGAATGCTTGAGAAACCATCAAAATTTTCGCAAGTCTGATTCTCGAATCCAATAACAAGTATGGCCTAGGGTAAAAATACACATACCGTTGTAATAGGGCGAGTTTCTGCTTTCAGATGCAATTGGAAATTCTCGAGTTCGTCAATCCGTTCGCGAGATATGGAAGTTTGAAGTTAAGGAATGATTGAGAAACCATCAAAATTTTCGCAAGTCTGATACTCGAAACCAAAAACTGGAATGGCCTAGGGGAAAAGTACACACACCATTGTAATCGTGCGAGTTCCTACTTTCAGATGCAACAGGAATTTCTCGAGTTCGTCATTCCGTTCGCGAGATATGGGAGTTTGAAGTTAAGGAATGGTTGAGAAACCATCAAAATTTTCGCAAGTCTGATACTCGAAACCAATAACTGCAAAGGCATAGGGGAAAAATGCACATACCTTTGTAATCGGGCGAGTATCCACTTTCAGATGCAACAGGAATTTCTCGAGTTCGTCATTCCGTTCGCGAGATATGGGAGTTTGAAGTTAAGGAATGCTTGAGAAACCATCAAAATTTTCGCAAGTCTGATACTCGAATCCAATAAAAAGTATGGCCTAGGGCAACAATACACATACCGTTGTAATCGGGCGAGTTTCTGCTTTCAGATGCAATAGGAATTTCTCGAGATCGTCAATCCGTTCGCGAGATATGGGAGTTTGAAGTTAAGGAATGCTTGAGAAACCATCAAAATTTTCGCAAGTCTGATGCTAGAAACCAATAACTACAATGCCCTAGGGGAAAAATACACATACCTTTGTAATCGGGCGAGTTTCTGCTTTCAGATGCAACAGGAATTTCTCGAGTTCGTCAATCCGTTCGCGAGATATGGGAGTTTGAAGTTAAGGAATGGTTGAGAAACCATCAAAATTTTCGCAAGTCTGATAATCGAAACCAATAACAACTATGGCCTAGGGCAAAGATGCACATACCATTGTAATCGGGCGAGTCTCCACTTTCAGATGCAACAGGAATTTCTCGAGCTCGTCATTCCATTCGCGAGATATGGGAGTTTGAAGTTAAGGAATGGTTGTGAAACCATCAAAATTTTCGCAATTCCGATGCTAGAAACCAATAACTACAATGCCCTAGGGGAAAAATACACATACCGTTGTAATCGGGCGAGTTTCTGCTTTCAGATGCAACAGGAATTTCTCGAGTTCGTCAATCCGTTCGCGAGATATGGAAGTTTGAAGTTAAGGAATGCTTGAGAAACCACCAAAATTTTCGCAAGTCTGATACTCGAATCCAATAACAAGTATGGCCTAGGGCAAAAATACACATACCGTTGTAATCGGGCGAGTTTCTGCTTTCAGATGCAATAGGAAATTCTCGAGTTCGTCAATCCGTTCGCGAGATATGGGAGTTTGAAGTTAAGGAATGCTTGAGAAACCATCAAAATTTTCGCAAGTCTGATACTCGAAACCAATAACTACAAAGGCCTAGGGGAAAAATGCACATACCGTTGAAATCGGGCGAGTTTCTGCTTTCAGATGCAATAGGAAATTCTCGAGTTCGTCAATCCGTTCGCGAGATATGGGAGTTTGAAATTAAGGAATGCTTGAGAAACCATCAAAATTTTCGCAAGTCTGATTCTCGAATTCAATAACAAGTATGGCCTAGGGAAAAATACACATACCGTTGTAATCGGGCGAGTGTCTGCTTTCAGATGCAATAGGAAATTCTCGAGTTCGTCAATCCGTTCGCGAGATATGGAAGTTTGAAGTTAAGGAATGATTGAGAAACCATCAAAATTTTCGCAAGTCTGATACTCGAAACCAATAACTGGAATGGCCTAGGTCAAAAATATACGTGCCGTTGTAATCGGGCGAGTTTCTGCTGTCAGATGCAACAGGAATTTCTCGAGTTCGTCAATCCGTTCGCGAGATATGGGAGTTTGAAGTTAAGGAATGCTTGAGAAACCATCAAAATTATCGCAAGTCTGATACTCGAAGCCAATAACTATTATGGCCTAGGGCAAAAATGCACATACCGTTGAAATCGGTCGAGTTTCTGCTTTCAGATGCAACAGGAATTTCTCGAGTTCGTCAATCCGTTCGCGAGGTATGGGAGTTTGAAGTTAAGGAATGCTTGAGAAACCATCAAAATTTTCGCAAGTCTGATGCTAGAAACCAATAACTACAATGCCCTAGGGGAAAAATACACATACCTTTGTAATCGGGCGAGTTTCTGCTTCCAGATGCAACAGGAATTTCTCGAGTTCGTCAATCCGTTCGCGAGATATGGGAGTTTGAAGTTAAGGAATGGTTGAGAAACCATCAAAATTTTCGCAAGTCTGATAATCGAAACCAATAACAACTATGGCCTAGGGCAAAGATGCACATACCATTGTAATCGGGCGAGTCTCCACTTTCAGATGGAACAGGAATTTCTCGAGTTCGTCATTCCATTCGCGAGATATGGGAGTTTGAAGTTAAGGAATGATTGAGAAACCATCAAAATTTTCGCAAGTCTGATACTCGAAGCCAATAACTGGAATGGCCTAGGTCAAAAATATACGTGCCGTTGTAATCGGGCGAGTTTCTGCTGTCAGATGCAACAGGAATTTCTCGAGTTCGTCAATCCGTTCGCGAGATATGGGAGTTTGAAGTTAAGGAATGCTTGAGAAACCATCAAAATTATCGCAAGTCTGATACTCGAAGCCAATAACTATTATGGCCTAGGGCAAAAATGCACATACCGTTGAAATCGGTCGAGTTTCTGCTTTCAGATGCAACAGGAATTTCTCGAGTTCGTCAATCCGTTCGCGAGGTATGGGAGTTTGAAGTTGAGGAATGGTTGAGAAACCTTCAAAATTTTCGCAGGTCTGATACTCGAAACCAATAACTGGAAAGGCCTAGGTCAAAAATACACGTACCGTTGTAATCGGGGGTGTTTCTGCTTTCAGATGCAATAGGAAATTCTCGAGTTCGTCAATCCGTTCGCGAGATATGGTAGTTTGAAGTTAAGGAATGGTTGAGAAACCATCAAAATTTTCGCAAGTCTGATACTCGAGACCAATAACTACAATGGCCTAGGGGAAAAATACACATACCGTTGTAACCGGGCGAGTTTCTGCTGTCAGATGCAACAGGAATTTCTCGAGTTCGTCATTCCGTTCGCGAGATATGGGAGTTTGAAGTTAAGGAATGCTTGAGAAACCACCAAAATTTTCGCAAGTCTGATACTCGAGTCCAATAACAAGTATGGCCTAGGGCAAAAATACACATACCGTTGTAATCGGGCGAGTTTCTGCTTTCAGATGCAATAGGAAATTCTCGAGTTCGTCAATCCGTTCGCGAGATATGGGAGTTTGAAGTTAAGGAATGCTTGAGAAACCATCAAAATTTTCGCAAGTCTGATACTCGAAACCAATAACTACAAAGGCCTAGGGGAAAAATGCACATACCGTTGAAATCGGGCGAGTTTCTGCTGTCAGATGCAACAGGAATTTCTCGAGTTCGTCAATCCGTTCGCGAGATATGGGAGTTTGAAGTTAAGGAATGCTTGAGAAACCATCAAAATTATCGCAAGTCTGATACTCGAAGCCAATAACTATTATGGCCTAGGGCAAAAATGCACATACCGTTGAAATCGGTCGAGTTTCTGCTTTCAGATGCAACAGGAATTTCTCGAGTTCGTCAATCCGTTCGCGAGGTATGGGAGTTTGAAGTTGAGGAATGGTTGAGAAACCTTCAAAATTTTCGCAGGTCTGATACTCGAAACCAATAACTGGAAAGGCCTAGGTCAAAAATACACGTACCGTTGTAATCGGGGGTGTTTCTGCTTTCAGATGCAATAGGAAATTCTCGAGTTCGTCAATCCGTTCGCGAGATATGGTAGTTTGAAGTTAAGGAATGGTTGAGAAACCATCAAAATTTTCGCAAGTCTGATACTCGAGACCAATAACTACAATGGCCTAGGGGAAAAATACACATACCGTTGTAACCGGGCGAGTTTCTGCTGTCAGATGCAACAGGAATTTCTCGAGTTCGTCATTCCGTTCGCGAGATATGGGAGTTTGAAGTTAAGGAATGCTTGAGAAACCACCAAAATTTTCGCAAGTCTGATACTCGAATCCAATAACAAGTATGGCCTAGGGCAAAAATACACATACCGTTGTAATCGGGCGAGTTTCTGCTTTCAGATGCAATAGGAAATTCTCGAGTTCGTCAATCCGTTCGCGAGATATGGGAGTTTGAAGTTAAGGAATGCTTGAGAAACCATCAAAATTTTCGCAAGTCTGATACTCGAAACCAATAACTACAAAGGCCTAGGGGAAAAATGCACATACCGTTGAAATCGGGCGAGTTTCTGCTTTCAGATGCAATAGGAAATTCTCGAGTTCGTCAATCCGTTCGCGAGATATGGGAGTTTGAAGTTAAGGAATGCTTGAGAAACCATCAAAATTTTCGCAAGTCTGATTCTCGAATCCAATAACAAGTATGGCCTAGGGTAAAAATACACATACCGTTGTAATAGGGCGAGTTTCTGCTTTCAGATGCAATTGGAAATTCTCGAGTTCGTCAATCCGTTCGCGAGATATGGAAGTTTGAAGTTAAGGAATGATTGAGAAACCATCAAAATTTTCGCAAGTCTGATACTCGAAACCAAAAACTGGAATGGCCTAGGGGAAAAGTACACACACCATTGTAATCGTGCGAGTTCCTACTTTCAGATGCAACAGGAATTTCTCGAGTTCGTCATTCCGTTCGCGAGATATGGGAGTTTGAAGTTAAGGAATGGTTGAGAAACCATCAAAATTTTCGCAAGTCTGATACTCGAAACCAATAACTGCAAAGGCATAGGGGAAAAATGCACATACCTTTGTAATCGGGCGAGTCTCCACTTTCAGATGCAACAGGAATTTCTCGAGTTCGTCATTCCGTTCGCGAGATATGGGAGTTTGAAGTTAAGGAATGCTTGAGAAACCATCAAAATTTTCGCAAGTCTGATACTCGAATCCAATAAAAAGTATGGCCTAGGGCAACAATACACATACCGTTGTAATCGGGCGAGTTTCTGCTTTCAGATGCAATAGGAATTTCTCGAGATCGTCAATCCGTTCGCGAGATATGGGAGTTTGAAGTTAAGGAATGCTTGAGAAACCATCAAAATTTTCGCAAGTCTGATGCTAGAAACCAATAACTACAATGCCCTAGGGGAAAAATACACATACCTTTGTAATCGGGCGAGTTTCTGCTTTCAGATGCAACAGGAATTTCTCGAGTTCGTCAATCCGTTCGCGAGATATGGGAGTTTGAAGTTAAGGAATGGTTGAGAAACCATCAAAATTTTCGCAAGTCTGATAATCGAAACCAATAACAACTATGGCCTAGGGCAAAGATGCACATACCATTGTAATCGGGCGAGTCTCCACTTTCAGATGCAACAGGAATTTCTCGAGTTCGTCATTCCATTCGCGAGATATGGGAGTTTGAAGTTAAGGAATGGTTGTGAAACCATCAAAATTTTCGCAATTCCGATGCTAGAAACCAATAACTACAATGCCCTAGGGGAAAAATACACATACCGTTGTAATCGGGCGAGTTTCTGCTTTCAGATGCAACAGGAATTTCTCGAGTTCGTCAATCCGTTCGCGAGATATGGAAGTTTGAAGTTAAGGAATGCTTGAGAAACCACCAATATTTTCGCAAGTCTGATACTCGAATCCAATAACAAGTATGGCCTAGGGCAAAAATACACATACCGTTGTAATCGGGCGAGTTTCTGCTTTCAGATGCAATAGGAAATTCTCGAGTTCGTCAATCCGTTCGCGAGATATGGGAGTTTGAAGTTAAGGAATGCTTGAGAAACCATCAAAATTTTCGCAAGTCTGATACTCGAAACCAATAACTACAAAGGCCTAGGGGAAAAATGCACATACCGTTGAAATCGGGCGAGTTTCTGCTTTCAGATGCAATAGGAAATTCTCGAGTTCGTCAATCCGTTCGCGAGATATGGGAGTTTGAAATTAAGGAATGCTTGAGAAACCATCAAAATTTTCGCAAGTCTGATTCTCGAATTCAATAACAAGTATGGCCTAGGGCAAAAATACACATACCGTTGTAATCGGGCGAGTGTCTGCTTTCAGATGCAATAGGAAATTCTCGAGTTCGTCAATCCGTTCGCGAGATATGGAAGTTTGAAGTTAAGGAATGATTGAGAAACCATCAAAATTTTCGCAAGTCTGATACTCGAAACCAATAACTGGAATGGCCTAGGTCAAAAATATACGTGCCGTTGTAATCGGGCGAGTTTCTGCTGTCAGATGCAACAGGAATTTCTCGAGTTCGTCAATCCGTTCGCGAGATATGGGAGTTTGAAGTTAAGGAATGCTTGAGAAACCATCAAAATTATCGCAAGTCTGATACTCGAAGCCAATAACTATTATGGCCTAGGGCAAAAATGCACATACCGTTGAAATCGGTCGAGTTTCTGCTTTCAGATGCAACAGGAATTTCTCGAGTTCGTCAATCCGTTCGCGAGGTATGGGAGTTTGAAGTTGAGGAATGGTTGAGAAACCTTCAAAATTTTCGCAGGTCTGATACTCGAAACCAATAACTGGAAAGGCCTAGGTCAAAAATACACATACCGTTGTAATCGGGCGAGTTTCTGCTTTCAGATGCAATAGGAATTTCTCGAGATCGTCAATCCGTTCGCGAGATATGGGAGTTTGAAGTTAAGGAATGCTTGAGAAACCATCAAAATTTTCGCAAGTCTGATGCTAGAAACCAATAACTACAATGCCCTAGGGGAAAAATACACATACCTTTGTAATCGGGCGAGTTTCTGCTTCCAGATGCAACAGGAATTTCTCGAGTTCGTCAATCCTTTCGCGAGATATGGGAGTTTGAAGTTAAGGAATGGTTGAGAAACCATCAAAATTTTCGCAAGTCTGATAATCGAAACCAATAACAACTATGGCCTAGGGCAAAGATGCACATACCATTGTAATCGGGCGAGTCTCCACTTTCAGATGGAACAGGAATTTCTCGAGTTCGTCATTCCATTCGCGAGATATGGGAGTTTGAAGTTAAGGAATGGTTGTGAAACCATCAAAATTTTCGCAATTCCGATGCTAGAAACCAATAACTACAATGCCCTAGGGGAAAAATACACATACCGTTGTAATCGGGCGAGTTTCTGCTTTCAGATGCAACAGGAATTTCTCGAGTTCGTCAATCCGTTCGCGAGATATGGAAGTTTGAAGTTAAGGAATGCTTGAGAAACCACCAAAATTTTCGCAAGTCTGATACTCGAATCCAATAACAAGTATGGCCTAGGGCAAAAATACACATACCGTTGTAATCGGGCGAGTTTCTGCTTTCAGATGCAATAGGAAATTCTCGAGTTCGTCAATCCGTTCGCGAGATATGGGAGTTTGAAGTTAAGGAATGCTTGAGAAACCATCAAAATTTTCGCAAGTCTGATACTCGAAACCAATAACTACAAAGGCCTAGGGGAAAAATGCACATACCGTTGAAATCGGGCGAGTTTCTGCTTTCAGATGCAATAGGAAATTCTCGAGTTCGTCAATCCGTTCGCGAGATATGGGAGTTTGAAGTTAAGGAATGCTTGAGAAACCATCAAAATTTTCGCAAGTCTGATTCTCGAATTCAATAACAAGTATGGCCTAGGGCAAAAATACACATACCGTTGTAATCGGGCGAGTGTCTGCTTTCAGATGCAATAGGAAATTCTCGAGTTCGTCAATCCGTTCGCGAGATATGGAAGTTTGAAGTTAAGGAATGATTGAGAAACCATCAAAATTTTCGCAAGTCTGATACTCGAAACCAATAACTGGAATGGCCTAGGTCAAAAATATACGTGCCGTTGTAATCGGGCGAGTTTCTGCTGTCAGATGCAACAGGAATTTCTCGAGTTCGTCAATCCGTTCGCGAGATATGGGAGTTTGAAGTTAAGGAATGCTTGAGAAACCATCAAAATTATCGCAAGTCTGATACTCGAAGCCAATAACTATTATGGCCTAGGGCAAAAATGCACATACCGTTGAAATCGGTCGAGTTTCTGCTTTCAGATGCAACAGGAATTTCTCGAGTTCGTCAATCCGTTCGCGAGGTATGGGAGTTTGAAGTTGAGGAATGGTTGAGAAACCTTCAAAATTTTCGCAGGTCTGATACTCGAAACCAATAACTGGAAAGGCCTAGGTCAAAAATACACGTACCGTTGTAATCGGGGGTGTTTCTGCTTTCAGATGCAATAGGAAATTCTCGAGTTCGTCAATCCGTTCGCGAGATATGGTAGTTTGAAGTTAAGGAATGGTTGAGAAACCATCAAAATTTTCGCAAGTCTGATACTCGAGACCAATAACTACAATGGCCTAGGGGAAAAATACACATACCGTTGTAACCGGGCGAGTTTCTGCTGTCAGATGCAACAGGAATTTCTCGAGTTCGTCATTCCGTTCGCGAGATATGGGAGTTTGAAGTTAAGGAATGCTTGAGAAACCACCAAAATTTTCGCAAGTCTGATACTCGAGTCCAATAACAAGTATGGCCTAGGGCAAAAATACACATACCGTTGTAATCGGGCGAGTTTCTGCTTTCAGATGCAATAGGAAATTCTCGAGTTCGTCAATCCGTTCGCGAGATATGGGAGTTTGAAGTTAAGGAATGCTTGAGAAACCATCAAAATTTTCGCAAGTCTGATACTCGAAACCAATAACTACAAAGGCCTAGGGGAAAAATGCACATACCGTTGAAATCGGGCGAGTTTCTGCTGTCAGATGCAACAGGAATTTCTCGAGTTCGTCAATCCGTTCGCGAGATATGGGAGTTTGAAGTTAAGGAATGCTTGAGAAACCATCAAAATTATCGCAAGTCTGATACTCGAAGCCAATAACTATTATGGCCTAGGGCAAAAATGCACATACCGTTGAAATCGGTCGAGTTTCTGCTTTCAGATGCAACAGGAATTTCTCGAGTTCGTCAATCCGTTCGCGAGGTATGGGAGTTTGAAGTTGAGGAATGGTTGAGAAACCTTCAAAATTTTCGCAGGTCTGATACTCGAAACCAATAACTGGAAAGGCCTAGGTCAAAAATACACGTACCGTTGTAATCGGGGGTGTTTCTGCTTTCAGATGCAATAGGAAATTCTCGAGTTCGTCAATCCGTTCGCGAGATATGGTAGTTTGAAGTTAAGGAATGGTTGAGAAACCATCAAAATTTTCGCAAGTCTGATACTCGAGACCAATAACTACAATGGCCTAGGGGAAAAATACACATACCGTTGTAACCGGGCGAGTTTCTGCTGTCAGATGCAATAGGAAATTCTCGAGTTCGTCAATCCGTTCGCGAGATATGGTAGTTTGAAGTTAAGGAATGGTTGAGAAACCATCAAAATTTTCGCAAGTCTGATACTCGAGACCAATAACTACAATGGCCTAGGGGAAAAATACACATACCGTTGTAACCGGGCGAGTTTCTGCTGTCAGATGCAATAGGAATTTCTCGAGATCGTCAATCCGTTCGCGAGATATGGGAGTTTGAAGTTAAGGAATGCTTGAGAAACCATCAAAATTTTCGCAAGTCTGATGCTAGAAACCAATAACTACAATGCCCTAGGGGAAAAATACACATACCTTTGTAATCGGGCGAGTTTCTGCTTCCAGATGCAACAGGAATTTCTCGAGTTCGTCAATCCTTTCGCGAGATATGGGAGTTTGAAGTTAAGGAATGGTTGAGAAACCATCAAAATTTTCGCAAGTCTGATAATCGAAACCAATAACAACTATGGCCTAGGGCAAAGATGCACATACCATTGTAATCGGGCGAGTCTCCACTTTCAGATGGAACAGGAATTTCTCGAGTTCGTCATTCCATTCGCGAGATATGGGAGTTTGAAGTTAAGGAATGGTTGTGAAACCATCAAAATTTTCGCAATTCCGATGCTAGAAACCAATAACTACAATGCCCTAGGGGAAAAATACACATACCGTTGTAATCGGGCGAGTTTCTGCTTTCAGATGCAACAGGAATTTCTCGAGTTCGTCAATCCGTTCGCGAGATATGGAAGTTTGAAGTTAAGGAATGCTTGAGAAACCACCAAAATTTTCGCAAGTCTGATACTCGAATCCAATAACAAGTATGGCCTAGGGCAAAAATACACATACCGTTGTAATCGGGCGAGTTTCTGCTTTCAGATGCAATAGGAAATTCTCGAGTTCGTCAATCCGTTCGCGAGATATGGGAGTTTGAAGTTAAGGAATGCTTGAGAAACCATCAAAATTTTCGCAAGTCTGATACTCGAAACCAATAACTACAAAGGCCTAGGGGAAAAATGCACATACCGTTGAAATCGGGCGAGTTTCTGCTTTCAGATGCAATAGGAAATTCTCGAGTTCGTCAATCCGTTCGCGAGATATGGGAGTTTGAAGTTAAGGAATGCTTGAGAAACCATCAAAATTTTCGCAAGTCTGATTCTCGAATTCAATAACAAGTATGGCCTAGGGCAAAAATACACATACCGTTGTAATCGGGCGAGTGTCTGCTTTCAGATGCAATAGGAAATTCTCGAGTTCGTCAATCCGTTCGCGAGATATGGAAGTTTGAAGTTAAGGAATGATTGAGAAACCATCAAAATTTTCGCAAGTCTGATACTCGAAACCAATAACTGGAATGGCCTAGGTCAAAAATATACGTGCCGTTGTAATCGGGCGAGTTTCTGCTGTCAGATGCAACAGGAATTTCTCGAGTTCGTCAATCCGTTCGCGAGATATGGGAGTTTGAAGTTAAGGAATGCTTGAGAAACCATCAAAATTATCGCAAGTCTGATACTCGAAGCCAATAACTATTATGGCCTAGGGCAAAAATGCACATACCGTTGAAATCGGTCGAGTTTCTGCTTTCAGATGCAACAGGAATTTCTCGAGTTCGTCAATCCGTTCGCGAGGTATGGGAGTTTGAAGTTGAGGAATGGTTGAGAAACCTTCAAAATTTTCGCAGGTCTGATACTCGAAACCAATAACTGGAAAGGCCTAGGTCAAAAATACACGTACCGTTGTAATCGGGGGTGTTTCTGCTTTCAGATGCAATAGGAAATTCTCGAGTTCGTCAATCCGTTCGCGAGATATGGTAGTTTGAAGTTAAGGAATGGTTGAGAAACCATCAAAATTTTCGCAAGTCTGATACTCGAGACCAATAACTACAATGGCCTAGGGGAAAAATACACATACCGTTGTAACCGGGCGAGTTTCTGCTGTCAGATGCAACAGGAATTTCTCGAGTTCGTCATTCCGTTCGCGAGATATGGGAGTTTGAAGTTAAGGAATGCTTGAGAAACCACCAAAATTTTCGCAAGTCTGATACTCGAGTCCAATAACAAGTATGGCCTAGGGCAAAAATACACATACCGTTGTAATCGGGCGAGTTTCTGCTTTCAGATGCAATAGGAAATTCTCGAGTTCGTCAATCCGTTCGCGAGATATGGGAGTTTGAAGTTAAGGAATGCTTGAGAAACCATCAAAATTTTCGCAAGGCTGATACTCGAAACCAATAACTACAAAGGCCTAGGGGAAAAATGCACATACCGTTGAAATCGGGCGAGTTTCTGCTGTCAGATGCAACAGGAATTTCTCGAGTTCGTCAATCCGTTCGCGAGATATGGGAGTTTGAAGTTAAGGAATGCTTGAGAAACCATCAAAATTATCGCAAGTCTGATACTCGAAGCCAATAACTATTATGGCCTAGGGCAAAAATGCACATACCGTTGAAATCGGTCGAGTTTCTGCTTTCAGATGCAACAGGAATTTCTCGAGTTCGTCAATCCGTTCGCGAGGTATGGGAGTTTGAAGTTGAGGAATGGTTGAGAAACCTTCAAAATTTTCGCAGGTCTGATACTCGAAACCAATAACTGGAAAGGCCTAGGTCAAAAATACACGTACCGTTGTAATCGGGGGTGTTTCTGCTTTCAGATGCAATAGGAAATTCTCGAGTTCGTCAATCCGTTCGCGAGATATGGTAGTTTGAAGTTAAGGAATGGTTGAGAAACCATCAAAATTTTCGCAAGTCTGATACTCGAGACCAATAACTACAATGGCCTAGGGGAAAAATACACATACCGTTGTAACCGGGCGAGTTTCTGCTGTCAGATGCAACAGGAATTTCTCGAGTTCGTCATTCCGTTCGCGAGATATGGGAGTTTGAAGTTAAGGAATGCTTGAGAAACCACCAAAATTTTCGCAAGTCTGATACTCGAGTCCAATAACAAGTATGGCCTAGGGCAAAAATACACATACCGTTGTAATCGGGCGAGTTTCTGCTTTCAGATGCAATAGGAAATTCTCGAGTTCGTCAATCCGTTCGCGAGATATGGGAGTTTGAAGTTAAGGAATGCTTGAGAAACCATCAAAATTTTCGCAAGTCTGATACTCGAAACCAATAACTACAAAGGACTAGGGGAAAAATGCACATACCGTTGAAATCGGGCGAGTTTCTGCTGTCAGATGCAACAGGAATTTCTCGAGTTCGTCAATCCGTTCGCGAGATATGGGAGTTTGAAGTTAAGGAATGCTTGAGAAACCATCAAAATTATCGCAAGTCTGATACTCGAAGCCAATAACTATTATGGCCTAGGGCAAAAATGCACATACCGTTGAAATCGGTCGAGTTTCTGCTTTCAGATGCAACAGGAATTTCTCGAGTTCGTCAATCCGTTCGCGAGGTATGGGAGTTTGAAGTTGAGGAATGGTTGAGAAACCTTCAAAATTTTCGCAGGTCTGATACTCGAAACCAATAACTGGAAAGGCCTAGGTCAAAAATACACGTACCGTTGTAATCGGGGGTGTTTCTGCTTTCAGATGCAATAGGAAATTCTCGAGTTCGTCAATCCGTTCGCGAGATATGGGAGTTTGAAGTTAAGGAATGCTTGAGAAACCATCAAAATTTTCGCAAGTCTGATACTCGAAACCAATAACTACAAAGGCCTAGGGGAAAAATGCACATACCGTTGAAATCGGGCGAGTTTCTGCTTTCAGATGCAACAGGAAATTCTCGAGTTCGTCAATCCGTTCGCGAGATATGGGAGTTTGAAGTTAAGGAATGCTTGAGAAACCATCAAAATTTTCGCAAGTCTGATACTCGAAACCAATAACTACAAAGGCCTAGGGGAAAAATGCACATACCGTTGAAATCGGGCGAGTTTCTGCTGTCAGATGCAACAGGAATTTCTCGAGTTCGTCAATCCGTTCGCGAGATATGGGAGTTTGAAGTTAAGGAATGCTTGAGAAACCATCAAAATTATCGCAAGTCTGATACTCGAAGCCAATAACTATTATGGCCTAGGGCAAAAATGCACATACCGTTGAAATCGGTCGAGTTTCTGCTTTCAGATGCAACAGGAATTTCTCGAGTTCGTCAATCCGTTCGCGAGGTATGGGAGTTTGAAGTTGAGGAATGGTTGAGAAACCTTCAAAATTTTCGCAGGTCTGATACTCGAAACCAATAACTGGAAAGGCCTAGGTCAAAAATACACGTACCGTTGTAATCGGGGGTGTTTCTGCTTTCAGATGCAATAGGAAATTCTCGAGTTCGTCAATCCGTTCGCGAGATATGGGAGTTTGAAGTTAAGGAATGCTTGAGAAACCATCAAAATTTTCGCAAGTCTGATACTCGAAACCAATAACTACAAAGGCCTAGGGGAAAAATGCACATACCGTTGAAATCGGGCGAGTTTCTGCTTTCAGATGCAATAGGAAATTCTCGAGTTCGTCAATCCGTTCGCGAGATATGGGAGTTTGAAGTTAAGGAATGCTTGAGAAACCATCAAAATTGTCGCAAGTCTGATACTCGAAACCAATAACTATAAAGGCATAGGGGAAAAATGCACATACTGTTGAAATCGGGCGAGTTTCTGCTTTCAGATGCAATAGGAAATTCTCGAGTTCGTCAATCCGTTCGCGAGATATGGGAGTTTGAAGTTAAGGAAAGCTTGGGAAACCATCAAAATTTTCGCAAGTCTGATACTCGAAACCAATAACTACAAAGGCCTTGGGGAAAAATACACTTACCGTTGTAATCGGGCGAGTTTCTGCTTTCAGATGCAATAGGAAATTCTCGAGTTCGTCAATCCGTTCGCGAGATATGGAAGTTTGAAGTTAAGGAATGGTTGAGAAACCATCAAAATTTTCGCAAGTCTGATACTCGAAACCAATAACTACAAAGGCATAGGGGAAAAATGCACATACCTTTGTAATCGGGCGAGTTTCTGCTTTCAGATGCAATAGGAAATTCTCGAGTTCGTCAATCCGTTCGCGAGATATGGGAGTTTGAAGTTAAGGAATGCTTGAGAAACCATCAAAATTTTCGCAAGTCTGATTCTCGAATTCAACAACAAGTATGGCCTAGGGCAAAAATACACACACCGTTGTAATCGGGCGAGTTTCTGCTTTCAGATGCAATAGGAAATTCTCGAGTTCGTCAATCCGTTCGCGAGATATGGAAGTTTGAAGTTAAGGAATGGTTGAGAAACCATCAAAATTTTCGCAAGTCTGATACTCGAAACCAATAACTACAAAGGCATAGGGGAAAAATGCACATACCTTTGTAATCGGGCGAGTCTCCACTTTCAGATGCAACAGGAATTTCTCGAGTTCGTCATTCCGTTCGCGAGATATGGGAGTTTGAAGTTAAGGAATGCTTGAGAAACCATCAAAATTGTCGCAAGTCTGATACTCGAAACCAATAACTACAAAGGCATAGGGGAAAAATGCACATACTGTTGCAATCGGGCGAGTTTCTGCTTTCAGATGCAATAGGAAATTCTCGAGTTCGTCAATCCGTTCGCGAGATATGGGAGTTTGAAGTTAAGGAAAGCTTGGGAAACCATCAAAATTTTCGCAAGTCTGAAACTCGAAACCAATAACTACAAAGGCTTTGGGGAAAAATACACTTACCGTTGTAATCGGGCGAGTTTCTGCTTTCATATGCAATAGGAAATTCTCGAGTTCGTCAATCCGTTCGCGAGATATGGGAGTTTGAAGTTAAGGAATGGTTGAGAAACCATTACAATTTTCGCAAGTCTGATACTCGAAACCAATAACTACTATGGCCTAGGGCAAAGATGCACATACCTTTGTAATCGGGCGAGTCTCCACTTTCAGATGCAACAGGAATTTCTCGAGTTCGTCATTCCATTCGCGAGATATGGGAGTTTGAAGTTAAGGAATGGTTGTGAAACCATCAAAATTTTCGCAATTCCGATGCTAGAAACCAATAACTACAATGCCCTAGGGGAAAAATACACATACCGTTGTAATCGGGCGAGTTTCTGCTTTCAGATGCAACAGGAATTTCTCGAGTGCGTCAATCCGTTCGCGAGATATGGGAGTTTGAAGTTAAGGAATGCTTGAGAAACCATCAAAATTTTCGCAAGTCTGATACTCGAAACCAATAACTACAAAGGCATAGGGGAAAAATGCACATACCTTTGTAATCGGGCGAGTTTCTGCTTTCAGATGCAATAGGAAATTCTCGAGTTCGTCAATCCGTTCGCGAGATATGGGAGTTTGAAGTTAAGGAATGCTTGAGAAACCATCAAAATTTTCGCAAGTCTGATTCTCGAATTCAACAACAAGTATGGCCTAGGGCAAAAATACACACACCGTTGTAATCGGGCGAGTTTCTGCTTTCAGATGCAATAGGAAATTCTCGAGTTCGTCAATCCGTTCGCGAGATATGGAAGTTTGAAGTTAAGGAATGGTTGAGAAACCATCAAAATTTTCGCAAGTCTGATACTCGAAACCAATAACTACAAAGGCATAGGGGAAAAATGCACATACCTTTGTAATCGGGCGAGTCTCCACTTTCAGATGCAACAGGAATTTCTCGAGTTCGTCATTCCGTTCGCGAGATATGGGAGTTTGAAGTTAAGGAATGCTTGAGAAACCATCAAAATTGTCGCAAGTCTGATACTCGAAACCAATAACTACAAAGGCATAGGGGAAAAATGCACATACTGTTGCAATCGGGCGAGTTTCTGCTTTCAGATGCAATAGGAAATTCTCGAGTTCGTCAATCCGTTCGCGAGATATGGGAGTTTGAAGTTAAGGAAAGCTTGGGAAACCATCAAAATTTTCGCAAGTCTGATACTCGAAACCAATAACTACAAAGGCTTTGGGGAAAAATACACTTACCGTTGTAATCGGGCGAGTTTCTGCTTTCATATGCAATAGGAAATTCTCGAGTTCGTCAATCCGTTCGCGAGATATGGGAGTTTGAAGTTAAGGAATGGTTGAGAAACCATTACAATTTTCGCAAGTCTGATACTCGAAACCAATAACTACTATGGCCTAGGGCAAAGATGCACATACCTTTGTAATCGGGCGAGTCTCCACTTTCAGATGCAACAGGAATTTCTCGAGTTCGTCATTCCATTCGCGAGATATGGGAGTTTGAAGTTAAGGAATGGTTGTGAAACCATCAAAATTTTCGCAATTCCGATGCTAGAAACCAATAACTACAATGCCCTAGGGGAAAAATACACATACCGTTGTAATCGGGCGAGTTTCTGCTTTCAGATGCAACAGGAATTTCTCGAGTGCGTCAATCCGTTCGCGAGATATGGGAGTTTGAAGTTAAGGAATGCTTGAGAAACCATCAAAATTTTCGCAAGTCTGATACACGAATCCAATAACAAGTATGGCCTAGGGCAAAAACACACATACCGTTGTAATCGGGCGAGTTTCTGCTTTCAGATGCAATAGGAAATTCTGGAGTTCGTCAATCCGTTCGCGAGATATGGAAGTTTGAAGTTAAGGAATGCTTGAGAAACCACCAAAATTTTTGCAAGTCTGATACTCGAATCCAATAACAAGTATGGCCTAGGGCAAAAATACACATACCGTTGTAATCGGGCGAGTTTCTGCTTTCAGATGCAATAGGAAATTCTCGAGTTCGTCAATCCGTTCGCGAGATATGGGAGTTTGAAGTTAAGGAATGCTTGAGAAACCATCAAAATTTTCGCAAGTCTGATACTCGAAACCAATAACTACAAAGGCCTAGGGGAAAAATGCACATACCGTTGAAATCGGGCGAGTTTCTGCTTTCAGATGCAATAGGAAATTCTCGAGTTCGTCAATCCGTTCGCGAGATATGGGAGTTTGAAGTTAAGGAATGCTTGAGAAACAATCAAAATTTTCGCAAGTCTGATTCTCGAATTCAATAACAAGTATGGCCTAGGGCAAAAATACACATACCGTTGTAATCGGGCGAGTGTCTGCTTTCAGATGCAATAGGAAATTCTCGAGTTCGTCAATCCGTTCGCGAGATATGGAAGTTTGAAGTTAAGGAATGATTGAGAAACCATCAAAATTTTCGCAAGTCTGATACTCGAAACCAATAACTGGAATGGCCTAGGTCAAAAATATACGTGCCGTTGTAATCGGGCGAGTTTCTGCTGTCAGATGCAACAGGAATTTCTCGAGTTCGTCAATCCGTTCGCGAGATATGGGAGTTTGAAGTTAAGGAATGCTTGAGAAACCATCAAAATTATCGCAAGTCTGATACTCGAAGCCAATAACTATTATGGCCTAGGGCAAAAATGCACATACCGTTGAAATCGGTCGAGTTTCTGCTTTCAGATGCAACAGGAATTTCTCGAGTTCGTCAATCCGTTCGCGAGGTATGGGAGTTTGAAGTTGAGGAATGGTTGAGAAACCTTCAAAATTTTCGCAGGTCTGATACTCGAAACCAATAACTGGAAAGGCCTAGGTCAAAAATACATGTACCGTTGTAATCGGGGGTGTTTCTGCTTTCAGATGCAATAGGAAATTCTCGAGTTCGTCAATCCGTTCGCGAGATATGGTAGTTTGAAGTTAAGGAATGGTTGAGAAACCATCAAAATTTTCGCAAGTCTGATACTCGAATCAAATAACAAGTATGGCCTAGGGCAAAAATACACATACCGTTGTAATCGGGCGAGTTTCTGCTTTCAGATGCAATAGGAAATTCTCGAGTTCGTCATTCCGTTCGCGAGATATGGGAGTTTGAAGTTAAGGAATGGTTGAGAAACCATCAAAATTTTCGCAATTCTGATGCTAGAAACCAATAACTACAATGGCGTAGGGGAAAAATACACATACCGTTGTAATCGGGCGAGTTTCTGCTTTCAGATGCAACAGGAGTTTCTCGAGTTCGTCAATCCGTTCGCGAGGTGTGGGAGTTAGAAGTTATGGAATGCTTGGGAAACCATCAAAATTTTCGAAAGTCTGATACTCGAAGCTAATAACTACAAAGGCCTTGGGGAAAAATACACGCACCGTTGTAATCGGGCGAGTTTCTGCTTTCAGATGCAATAGGAAATTCTCGAGTTCGTCAATCCGTTCGCGAGATATGGGAGTTTGAAGTTAAGGAATGCTTGAGAAACCATCAAAATTATCGCAAGTCTGATACTCGAAGCCAATAACTATTATGGCCTAGGGCAAAAATGCACATACCGTTGAAATCGGTCGAGTTTCTGCTTTCAGATGCAACAGGAATTTCTCGAGTTCGTCAATCCGTTCGCGAGGTATGGGAGTTTGAAGTTGAGGAATGGTTGAGAAACCTTCAAAATTTTCGCAGGTCTGATACTCGAAACCAATAACTGGAAAGGCCTAGGTCAAAAATACATGTACCGTTGTAATCGGGGGTGTTTCTGCTTTCAGATGCAATAGGAAATTCTCGAGTTCGTCAATCCGTTCGCGAGATATGGTAGTTTGAAGTTAAGGAATGGTTGAGAAACCATCAAAATTTTCGCAAGTCTGATACTCGAATCAAATAACAAGTATGGCCTAGGGCAAAAATACACATACCGTTGTAATCGGGCGAGTTTCTGCTTTCAGATGCAATAGGAAATTCTCGAGTTCGTCATTCCGTTCGCGAGATATGGGAGTTTGAAGTTAAGGAATGGTTGAGAAACCATCAAAATTTTCGCAATTCTGATGCTAGAAACCAATAACTACAATGGCGTAGGGGAAAAATACACATACCGTTGTAATCGGGCGAGTTTCTGCTTTCAGATGCAACAGGAGTTTCTCGAGTTCGTCAATCCGTTCGCGAGGTGTGGGAGTTAGAAGTTATGGAATGCTTGGGAAACCATCAAAATTTTCGAAAGTCTGATACTCGAAGCTAATAACTACAAAGGCCTTGGGGAAAAATACACGCACCGTTGTAATCGGGCGAGTTTCTGCTTTCAGATGCAATAGGAAATTCTCGAGTTCGTCAATCCGTTCGCGAGATATGGGAGTTTGAAGTTAAGGAATGCTTGAGAAACCATCAAAATTATCGCAAGTCTGATACTCGAGACCAATAACTACAATGGCCTAGGGGAAAAATACACATACCGTTGTAATCGGGCGAGTTTCTGCTGCCTGATGCAACAGGAATTTCTCGAGTTCGTCATTCCGTTCGCGAGATATGGGAGTTTGAAGTTAAGGAATGCTTGAGTATCCATCAAAATTTTCGCAAGTCTGATACTCGAATTAAATAACAAGTATGGCCTAGGGCAAAAATACACATACCGTTGTAATCGGGCGAGTTTCTGCTTTCAGATGCAATAGGAAATTCTCGAGTTCGTCATTCCGTTCGCGAGATATGGGAGTTTGAAGTTAAGGAATGGTTGAGAAACCATCAAAATTTTCGCAATTCTGATGCTAGAAACCAATAACTACAATGGCGTAGGGGAAAAATACACATACCGTTGTAATCGGGCGAGTTTCTGCTTTCAGATGCAACAGGAGTTTCTCGAGTTCGTCAATCCGTTCGCGAGGTGTGGGAGTTAGAAGTTATGGAATGCTTGGGAAACCATCAAAATTTTCGAAAGTCTGATACTCGAAGCTAATAACTACAAAGGCCTTGGGGAAAAATACACGCACCGTTGTAATCGGGCGAGTTTCTGCTTTCAGATGCAATAGGAAGTTCTCGAGTTCGTCAATCCGTTCGCGAGATATGGGAGTTTGAAGTTAAGGAATGGTTGAGAAACCATCACAATTTTCGCAAGTCTGATACTCGAAACCAAAAACTGGAATGGCCTAGAGGAAAAGTACACACACCATTGTAATCGTGCGAGTTTCTACTTTCAGATGCAACAGGAATTTCTCGAGTTCGTCATTCCGTTCGCGAGATATGGGAGTTTGAAGTTAAGGAATGGTTGAGAAACCATCAAAATTTTCGCAAGTCTGATACTCGAAACCAATAACTACAAAGGCATAGGGGAAAAATGCACATACCTTTGTAATCGGGCGAGTCTCCACTTTCAGATGCAACAGGAATTTCTCGAGTTCGTCATTCCGTTCGCGAGATATGGGAGTTTGAAGTTAAGGAATGCTTGAGAAACCATCAAAATTGTCGCAAGTCTGATACTCGAAGCTAATAACTACAAAGGCCTTGGGGAAAAATACACGCACCGTTGTAATCGGGCGAGTTTCTGCTTTCAGATGCAATAGGAAATTCTCGAGTTCGTCAATCCGTTCGCGAGATATGGGAGTTTGAAGTTAAGGAATGCTTGAGAAACCATCAAAATTGTCGCAAGTCTGATACTCGAAACCAATAACTACAAAGGCATAGGGGAAAAATGCACATACTGTTGAAATCGGGCGAGTTTCTGCTTTCATATGCAATAGGAAATTCTCGAGTTCGTCAATCCGTTCGCGAGATATGGGAGTTTGAAGTTAAGGAATGGTTGAGAAACCATTACAATTTTCGCAAGTCTGATACTCGAAACCAATAACTACTATGGCCTAGGGCAAAAATACACGTACCGTTGTAATCGGGCGAGTTTCTGCTTTCAGATGCAATAGGAAATTCTCGAGTTCGTCAATCCGTTCGCGAGATATGGGAGTTTGAATTTAAGGAATGCTTGAGAAACCATCAAAATTTTCGCAAGTCTGATACTCGAAACCAATAACTACAAAGGCCTAGGGGAAAAATGCGCATACCGTTGAAATCGGGCGAGTTTCTGCTTTCAGATGCAATAGGATATTCTCGAGTTCGTCAATCCGTTCGCGAGATATGGGAGTTTGAAGTTAAGGAATGCTTGAGAAACCATCAAAATTTTCGCAAGTCTGATACTCGAATCCAATAACAAGTATGGCCTAGGGCAAAAATACACATACCGTTGCAATCGGGCGAGTTTCTGCTTTCAGATGCAATAGGAATTTCTCGAGATCGTCAATCCGTTCGCGAGATATGGGAGTTTGAAGTTAAGGAATGCTTGAGAAACCATCAAAATTTTCGCAAGTCTGATACTCGAAACCAATAACTACAAAGGCATATGGGAAAAATGCACATACCGTTGAAATCGGGCGAGTTTCTGCTTTCAGATGCAATAGGAAATTCTGGAGTTCGTCAATCCGTTCGCGAGATATGGAAGTTTGAAGTTAAGGAATGCTTGAGAAACCATCAAAATTTTCGCAAGTCTGATACACGAAACCAATAACTACAAACGCCTAGGGGAAAAATGCGCATACCGTTGAAATCGGGCGAGTTTCTGCTTTCAGATGCAATAGGAAATTCTCGAGTTCGACATTCCATTCGCGAGATATGGGAGTTTGAAGTTAAGGAATGGTTGTGAAACCATCAAAATTTTCGCAATTCCGATGCCAGAAACCAATAACTACAATGCCCTAGGGGAAAAATACACATACCGTTGTAATCGGGCGAGTTTCTGCTTTCAGATGCAACAGGAATTTCTCGAGTTCGTCATTCCGTTCGCGAGATATGGGAGTTTGAAGTTAAGGAATGCTTGAGAAACCATCAAAATTTTCGCAAGTCTGATACTCGAATCCAATAACAAGTATGGCCTAGGGCAAAAACACACATACCGTTGTAATCGGGCGAGTTTCTGCTTTCAGATGCAATAGGAAATTCTGGAGTTCGTCAATCCGTTCGCGAGATATGGGAGTTTGAAGTTAAGGAATGCTTGAGAAACCATCAAAATTTTCGCAAGTCTGATACACGAATCCAATAACAAGTATGGCCTAGGGCAAAAACACACATACCGTTGTAATCGGGCGAGTTTCTGCTTTCAGATGCAATAGGAAATTCTGGAGTTCGTCAATCCGTTCGCGAGATATGGAAGTTTGAAGTTAAGGAATGCTTGAGAAACCACCAAAATTTTCGCAAGTCTGATACTCGAATCCAATAACAAGTATGGCCTAGGGCAAAAATACACATACCGTTGTAATCGGGCGAGTTTCTGCTTTCAAATGCAATAGGAAATTCTCGAGTTCGTCAATCCGTTCGCGAGATATGGGAGTTTGAAGTTAAGGAATGCTTGAGAAACCATCAAAATTTTCGCAAGTCTGATACTCGAAACCAATAACTACAAAGGCCTAGGGGAAAAATGCACATACCGTTGAAATCGGGCGAGTTTCTGCTTTCAGATGCAGTAGGAAATTCTCGAGTTCGTCAATCCGTTCGCGAGATATGGGAGTTTGAAGTTAAGGAATGCTTGAGAAACCATCAAAATTTTCGCAAGTCTGATTCTCGAATTCAATAACAAGTATGGCCTAGGGCAAAAATACACATATCGTTGTAATCGGGCGAGTTTCTGCTTTCAGATGCAATAGGAAATTCTCGAGTTCGTCAATCCGTTCGCGAGATATGGAAGTTTGAAGTTAAGGAATGGTTGAGAAACCATCAAAATTTTCGCAAGTCTGATACTCGAAACCAATAACTACAAAGGCATAGGGGAAAAATGCACATACCTTTGTAATCGGGCGAGTATCCACTTTCAGATGCAACAGGAAATTCTCGAGTTCGTCAATCCGTTCGCGAGATATGGGAGTTTGAAGTTAAGGAAAGCTTGGGAAACCATCAAAATTTTCGCAAGTCTGATACTCGAAACCAATAACTACAAAGGCCTTGGGGAAAAATACACTTACCGTTGTAATCGGGCGAGTTTCTGCTTTCATATGCAATAGGAAATTCTCGAGTTCGTCAATCCGTTCGCGAGATATGGGAGTTTGAAGTTAAGGAATGGTTGAGAAACCATTACAATTTTCGCAAGTCTGATACTCGAAACCAATAACTACTATGGCCTAGGGCAAAAATACACGTACCGTTGTAATCGGGCGAGTTTCTGCTTTCAGATGCAATAGGAAATTCTCGAGTTCGTCAATCCGTTCGCGAGATATGGGAGTTTGAATTTAAGGAATGCTTGAGAAACCATCAAAATTTTCGCAATTCTGATACTCGAAAAAATAACTACAAAGGCCTAGGGGAAAAATGCGCATACCGTTGAAATCGGGCGAGTTTCTGCTTTCAGATGCAATAGGAAATTCTCGAGTTCGTCAATCCGTTCGCGAGATATGGGAGTTTGAAGTTAAGGAATGGTTGAGAAACCATTACAATTTTCGCAAGTCTGATACTCGAAACCAATAACTACTATGGCCTAGGGCAAAAATACACGTACCGTTGTAATCGGGCGAGTTTCTGCTTTCAGATGCAATAGGAAATTCTCGAGTTCGTCAATCCGTTCGCGAGATATGGGAGTTTGAATTTAAGGAATGCTTGAGAAACCATCAAAATTTTCGCAAGTCTGATACTCGAAACCAATAACTACAAAGGCCTAGGGGAAAAATGCGCATACCGTTGAAATCGGGCGAGTTTCTGCTTTCAGATGCAATAGGAAATTCTCGAGTTCGTCAATCCGTTCGCGAGATATGGGAGTTTGAAGTTAAGGAATGCTTGAGAAACCATCAAAATTTTCGCAAGTCTGATACTCGAATCCAATAACAAGTATGGCCTAGGGCAAAAATACACATACCGTTGTAATCGGGCGAGTTTCTGCTTTCAAATGCAATAGGAAATTCTCGAGTTCGTCAATCCGTTCGCGAGATATGGGAGTTTGAAGTTAAGGAATGCTTGAGAAACCATCAAAATTTTCGCAAGTCTGATTCTCGAATTCAATAACAAGTATGGCCTAGGGCAAAAATACACATATCGTTGTAATCGGGCGAGTTTCTGCTTTCAGATGCAATAGGAAATTCTCGAGTTCGTCAATCCGTTCGCGAGATATGGAAGTTTGAAGTTAAGGAATGGTTGAGAAACCATCAAAATTTTCGCAAGTCTGATACTCGAAACCAATAACTACAAAGGCATAGGGGAAAAATGCACATACCTTTGTAATCGGGCGAGTCTCCACTTTCAGATGCAACAGGAATTTCTCGAGTTCGTCATTCCGTTCGCGAGATATGGGAGTTTGAAGTTAAGGAATGCTTGAGAAACCATCAAAATTGTCGCAAGTCTGATACTCGAAACCAATAACTACAAAGGCATAGGGGAAAAATGCACATACTGTTGAAATCGGGCGAGATTCTGCTTTCAGATGCAATAGGAAATTCTCGAGTTCGTCAATCCGTTCGCGAGATATGGGAGTTTGAATTTAAGGAATGCTTGAGAAACCATCAAAATTTTCGCAAGTCTGATACTCGAAACCAATAACTACAAAGGCCTAGGGGAAAAATGCGCATACCGTTGAAATCGGGCGAGTTTCTGCTTTCAGATACAATAGGAAATTCTCGAGTTCGTCAATCCGTTCGCGAGATATGGGAGTTTGAAGTTAAGGAATGCTTGAGAAACCATCAAAATTTTCGCAAGTCTGATACTCGAATCCAATAACAAGTATGGCCTAGGGCAAAAATACACATACCGTTGTAATCGGGCGAGTTTCTGCTTTCAAATGCAATAGGAAATTCTCGAGTTCGTCAATCCGTTCGCGAGATATGGGAGTTTGAAGTTAAGGAATGCTTGAGAAACCATCAAAATTTTCGCAAGTCTGATACTCGAAACCAATAACTACAAAGGCCTAGGGGAAAAATGCACATACCGTTGAAATCGGGCGAGTTTCTGCTTTCAGATGCAGTAGGAAATTCTCGAGTTCGTCAATCCGTTCGCGAGATATGGGAGTTTGAAGTTAAGGAATGCTTGAGAAACCATCAAAATTTTCGCAAGTCTGATTCTCGAATTCAATAACAAGTATGGCCTAGGGCAAAAATACACATATCGTTGTAATCGGGCGAGTTTCTGCTTTCAGATGCAATAGGAAATTCTCGAGTTCGTCAATCCGTTCGCGAGATATGGAAGTTTGAAGTTAAGGAATGGTTGAGAAACCATCAAAATTTTCGCAAGTCTGATACTCGAAACCAATAACTACAAAGGCATAGGGGAAAAATGCACATACCTTTGTAATCGGGCGAGTCTCCACTTTCAGATGCAACAGGAATTTCTCGAGTTCGTCATTCCGTTCGCGAGATATGGGAGTTTGAAGTTAAGGAATGCTTGAGAAACCATCAAAATTGTCGCAAGTCTGATACTCGAAACCAATAACTACAAAGGCATAGGGGAAAAATGCACATACTGTTGAAATCGGGCGAGATTCTGCTTTCAGATGCAATAGGAAATTCTCGAGTTCGTCAATCCGTTCGCGAGATATGGGAGTTTGAAGTTAAGGAAAGCTTGGGAAACCATCAAAATTTTCGCAAGTCTGATACTCGAAACCAATAACTACAAAGGCCTTGGGGAAAAATACACTTACCGTTGTAATCGGGCGAGTTTCTGCTTTCATATGCAATAGGAAATTCTCGAGTTTGTCAATCCGTTCGCGAGATATGGGAGTTTGAAGTTAAGGAATGGTTGAGAAACCATTACAATTTTCGCAAGTCTGATACTCGAAACCAATAACTACTATGGCCTAGGGCAAAAATACACGTACCGTTGTAATCGGGCGAGTTTCTGCTTTCAGATGCAATAGGAAATTCTCGAGTTCGTCAATCCGTTCGCGAGATATGGGAGTTTGAATTTAAGGAATGGTTGAGAAACCATCAAAATTTTCGCAATTCTGATGCTAGAAACCAATAACTACAATGGCGTAGGGGAAAAATACACATACCGTTGTAATCGGGCGAGTTTCTGCTTTCAGATGCAACAGGAGTTTCTCGAGTTCGTCAATCCGTTCGCGAGGTGTGGGAGTTAGAAGTTATGGAATGCTTGGGAAACCATCAAAATTTTCGAAAGTCTGATACTCGAAGCTAATAACTACAAAGGCCTTGGGGAAAAATACACGCACCGTTGTAATCGGGCGAGTTTCTGCTTTCAGATGCAATAGGAAATACTCGAGTTCGTCAATCCGTTCGCGAGATATGGGAGTTTGAAGTTAAGGAATGGTTGAGAAACCATCACAATTTTCGCAAGTCTGATACTCGAAACCAAAAACTGGAATGGCCTAGAGGAAAAGTACACACACCATTGTAATCGTGCGAGTTTCTACTTTCAGATGCAACAGGAATTTCTCGAGTTCGTCATTCCGTTCGCGAGATATGGGAGTTTGAAGTTAAGGAATGGTTGAGAAACCATCAAAATTTTCGCAAGTCTGATACTCGAAACCAATAACTACAAAGGCATAGGGGAAAAATGCACATACCTTTGTAATCGGGCGAGTCTCCACTTTCAGATGCAACAGGAATTTCTCGAGTTCGTCATTCCGTTCGCGAGATATGGGAGTTTGAAGTTAAGGAATGCTTGAGAAACCATCAAAATTGTCGCAAGTCTGATACTCGAAGCTAATAACTACAAAGGCCTTGGGGAAAAATACACGCACCGTTGTAATCGGGCGAGTTTCTGCTTTCAGATGCAATAGGAAATTCTCGAGTTCGTCAATCCGTTCGCGAGATATGGGAGTTTGAAGTTAAGGAATGCTTGAGAAACCATCAAAATTTTCGCAAGTCTGATACTCGAAACCAATAACTACAAAGGCCTAGGGGAAAAATGCACATACCGTTGAAATCGGGCGAGTTTCTGCTTTCAGATTCAATAGGAAATTCTCGAGTTCGTCAATCCGTTCGCGAGATATGGGAGTTTGAAGTTAAGGAATGCTTGAGAAACCATCAAAATTTTCGCAAGTCTGATACTCGAAACCAATAACTACAAAGGCCTAGGGGAAAAATGCACATACCGTTGAAATCGGGCGAGTTTCTGCTGTCAGATGCAACAGGAATTTCTCGAGTTCGTCAATCCGTTCGCGAGATATGGGAGTTTGAAGTTAAGGAATGCTTGAGAAACCATCAAAATTATCGCAAGTCTGATACTCGAAGCCAATAACTATTATGGCCTAGGGCAAAAATGCACATACCGTTGAAATCGGTCGAGTTTCTGCTTTCAGATGCAACAGGAATTTCTCGAGTTCGTCAATCCGTTCGCGAGGTATGGGAGTTTGAAGTTGAGGAATGGTTGAGAAACCTTCAAAATTTTCGCAGGTCTGATACTCGAAACCAATAACTGGAAAGGCCTAGGTCAAAAATACACGTACCGTTGTAATCGGGGGTGTTTCTGCTTTCAGATGCAATAGGAAATTCTCGAGTTCGTCAATCCGTTCGCGAGATATGGGAGTTTGAAGTTAAGGAATGCTTGAGAAACCATCAAAATTTTCGCAAGTCTGATACTCGAAACCAATAACTACAAAGGCCTAGGGGAAAAATGCACATACCGTTGAAATCGGGCGAGTTTCTGCTTTCAGATGCAATAGGAAATTCTCGAGTTCGTCAATCCGTTCGCGAGATATGGGAGTTTGAAGTTAAGGAATGCTTGAGAAACCATCAAAATTTTCGCAAGTCTGATTCTCGAATTCAATAACAAGTATGGCCTAGGGCAAAAATACACATACCGTTGTAATCGGGCGAGTGTCTGCTTTCAGATGCAATAGGAAATTCTCGAGTTCGTCAATCCGTTCGCGAGATATGGAAGTTTGAAGTTAAGGAATGATTGAGAAACCATCAAAATTTTCGCAAGTCTGATACTCGAAACCAATAACTGGAATGGCCTAGGTCAAAAATATACGTGCCGTTGTAATCGGGCGAGTTTCTGCTGTCAGATGCAACAGGAATTTCTCGAGTTCGTCAATCCGTTCGCGAGATATGGGAGTTTGAAGTTAAGGAATGCTTGAGAAACCATCAAAATTATCGCAAGTCTGATACTCGAAGCCAATAACTATTATGGCCTAGGGCAAAAATGCACATACCGTTGAAATCGGTCGAGTTTCTGCTTTCAGATGCAACAGGAATTTCTCGAGTTCGTCAATCCGTTCGCGAGGTATGGGAGTTTGAAGTTGAGGAATGGTTGAGAAACCTTCAAAATTTTCGCAGGTCTGATACTCGAAACCAATAACTGGAAAGGCCTAGGTCAAAAATACACGTACCGTTGTAATCGGGGGTGTTTCTGCTTTCAGATGCAATAGGAAATTCTCGAGTTCGTCAATCCGTTCGCGAGATATGGTAGTTTGAAGTTAAGGAATGGTTGAGAAACCATCAAAATTTTCGCAAGTCTGATACTCGAGACCAATAACTACAATGGCCTAGGGGAAAAATACACATACCGTTGTAACCGGGCGAGTTTCTGCTGTCAGATGCAACAGGAATTTCTCGAGTTCGTCATTCCGTTCGCGAGATATGGGAGTTTGAAGTTAAGGAATGTTTGAGAAACCATCAAAATTTTCGCAAGTCTGATACTCGAAACCAATAACTACAAAGGCATAGGGGAAAAATGCACATACCTTTGTAATCGGGCGAGTCTCCACTTTCAGATGCAACAGGAATTTCTCGAGTTCGTCATTCCGTTCGCGAGATATGGGAGTTTGAAGTTAAGGAATGCTTGAGAAACCATCAAAATTGTCGCAAGTCTGATACTCGAAACCAATAACTATAAAGGCATAGGGGAAAAATGCACATACTGTTGAAATCGGGCGAGTTTCTGCTTTCAGATGCAATAGGAAATTCTCGAGTTCGTCAATCCGTTCGCGAGATATGGGAGTTTGAAGTTAAGGAAAGCTTGGGAAACCATCAAAATTTTCGCAAGTCTGATACTCGAAACCAATAACTACAAAGGCCTTGGGGAAAAATACACTTACCGTTGTAATCGGGCGAGTTTCTGCTTTCAGATGCAATAGGAAATTCTCGAGTTCGTCAATCCGTTCGCGAGATATGGAAGTTTGAAGTTAAGGAATGGTTGAGAAACCATCAAAATTTTCGCAAGTCTGATACTCGAAACCAATAACTACAAAGGCATAGGGGAAAAATGCACATACCTTTGTAATCGGGCGAGTTTCTGCTTTCAGATGCAATAGGAAATTCTCGAGTTCGTCAATCCGTTCGCGAGATATGGGAGTTTGAAGTTAAGGAATGCTTGAGAAACCATCAAAATTTTCGCAAGTCTGATTCTCGAATTCAACAACAAGTATGGCCTAGGGCAAAAATACACACACCGTTGTAATCGGGCGAGTTTCTGCTTTCAGATGCAATAGGAAATTCTCGAGTTCGTCAATCCGTTCGCGAGATATGGAAGTTTGAAGTTAAGGAATGGTTGAGAAACCATCAAAATTTTCGCAAGTCTGATACTCGAAACCAATAACTACAAAGGCATAGGGGAAAAATGCACATACCTTTGTAATCGGGCGAGTCTCCACTTTCAGATGCAACAGGAATTTCTCGAGTTCGTCATTCCGTTCGCGAGATATGGGAGTTTGAAGTTAAGGAATGCTTGAGAAACCATCAAAATTGTCGCAAGTCTGATACTCGAAACCAATAACTACAAAGGCATAGGGGAAAAATGCACATACTGTTGCAATCGGGCGAGTTTCTGCTTTCAGATGCAATAGGAAATTCTCGAGTTCGTCAATCCGTTCGCGAGATATGGGAGTTTGAAGTTAAGGAAAGCTTGGGAAACCATCAAAATTTTCGCAAGTCTGATACTCGAAACCAATAACTACAAAGGCTTTGGGGAAAAATACACTTACCGTTGTAATCGGGCGAGTTTCTGCTTTCATATGCAATAGGAAATTCTCGAGTTCGTCAATCCGTTCGCGAGATATGGGAGTTTGAAGTTAAGGAATGGTTGAGAAACCATTACAATTTTCGCAAGTCTGATACTCGAAACCAATAACTACTATGGCCTAGGGCAAAGATGCACATACCTTTGTAATCGGGCGAGTCTCCACTTTCAGATGCAACAGGAATTTCTCGAGTTCGTCATTCCATTCGCGAGATATGGGAGTTTGAAGTTAAGGAATGGTTGTGAAACCATCAAAATTTTCGCAATTCCGATGCTAGAAACCAATAACTACAATGCCCTAGGGGAAAAATACACATACCGTTGTAATCGGGCGAGTTTCTGCTTTCAGATGCAACAGGAATTTCTCGAGTGCGTCAATCCGTTCGCGAGATATGGGAGTTTGAAGTTAAGGAATGCTTGAGAAACCATCAAAATTTTCGCAAGTCTGATACACGAATCCAATAACAAGTATGGCCTAGGGCAAAAACACACATACCGTTGTAATCGGGCGAGTTTCTGCTTTCAGATGCAATAGGAAATTCTGGAGTTCGTCAATCCGTTCGCGAGATATGGAAGTTTGAAGTTAAGGAATGCTTGAGAAACCACCAAAATTTTTGCAAGTCTGATACTCGAATCCAATAACAAGTATGGCCTAGGGCAAAAATACACATACCGTTGTAATCGGGCGAGTTTCTGCTTTCAGATGCAATAGGAAATTCTCGAGTTCGTCAATCCGTTCGCGAGATATGGGAGTTTGAAGTTAAGGAATGCTTGAGAAACCATCAAAATTTTCGCAAGTCTGATACTCGAAACCAATAACTACAAAGGCCTAGGGGAAAAATGCACATACCGTTGAAATCGGGCGAGTTTCTGCTTTCAGATGCAATAGGAAATTCTCGAGTTCGTCAATCCGTTCGCGAGATATGGGAGTTTGAAGTTAAGGAATGCTTGAGAAACAATCAAAATTTTCGCAAGTCTGATTCTCGAATTCAATAACAAGTATGGCCTAGGGCAAAAATACACATACCGTTGTAATCGGGCGAGTGTCTGCTTTCAGATGCAATAGGAAATTCTCGAGTTCGTCAATCCGTTCGCGAGATATGGAAGTTTGAAGTTAAGGAATGATTGAGAAACCATCAAAATTTTCGCAAGTCTGATACTCGAAACCAATAACTGGAATGGCCTAGGTCAAAAATATACGTGCCGTTGTAATCGGGCGAGTTTCTGCTGTCAGATGCAACAGGAATTTCTCGAGTTCGTCAATCCGTTCGCGAGATATGGGAGTTTGAAGTTAAGGAATGCTTGAGAAACCATCAAAATTATCGCAAGTCTGATACTCGAAGCCAATAACTATTATGGCCTAGGGCAAAAATGCACATACCGTTGAAATCGGTCGAGTTTCTGCTTTCAGATGCAACAGGAATTTCTCGAGTTCGTCAATCCGTTCGCGAGGTATGGGAGTTTGAAGTTGAGGAATGGTTGAGAAACCTTCAAAATTTTCGCAGGTCTGATACTCGAAACCAATAACTGGAAAGGCCTAGGTCAAAAATACATGTACCGTTGTAATCGGGGGTGTTTCTGCTTTCAGATGCAATAGGAAATTCTCGAGTTCGTCAATCCGTTCGCGAGATATGGTAGTTTGAAGTTAAGGAATGGTTGAGAAACCATCAAAATTTTCGCAAGTCTGATACTCGAATCAAATAACAAGTATGGCCTAGGGCAAAAATACACATACCGTTGTAATCGGGCGAGTTTCTGCTTTCAGATGCAATAGGAAATTCTCGAGTTCGTCATTCCGTTCGCGAGATATGGGAGTTTGAAGTTAAGGAATGGTTGAGAAACCATCAAAATTTTCGCAATTCTGATGCTAGAAACCAATAACTACAATGGCGTAGGGGAAAAATACACATACCGTTGTAATCGGGCGAGTTTCTGCTTTCAGATGCAACAGGAGTTTCTCGAGTTCGTCAATCCGTTCGCGAGGTGTGGGAGTTAGAAGTTATGGAATGCTTGGGAAACCATCAAAATTTTCGAAAGTCTGATACTCGAAGCTAATAACTACAAAGGCCTTGGGGAAAAATACACGCACCGTTGTAATCGGGCGAGTTTCTGCTTTCAGATGCAATAGGAAATTCTCGAGTTCGTCAATCCGTTCGCGAGATATGGGAGTTTGAAGTTAAGGAATGCTTGAGAAACCATCAAAATTATCGCAAGTCTGATACTCGAAGCCAATAACTATTATGGCCTAGGGCAAAAATGCACATACCGTTGAAATCGGTCGAGTTTCTGCTTTCAGATGCAACAGGAATTTCTCGAGTTCGTCAATCCGTTCGCGAGGTATGGGAGTTTGAAGTTGAGGAATGGTTGAGAAACCTTCAAAATTTTCGCAGGTCTGATACTCGAAACCAATAACTGGAAAGGCCTAGGTCAAAAATACATGTACCGTTGTAATCGGGGGTGTTTCTGCTTTCAGATGCAATAGGAAATTCTCGAGTTCGTCAATCCGTTCGCGAGATATGGTAGTTTGAAGTTAAGGAATGGTTGAGAAACCATCAAAATTTTCGCAAGTCTGATACTCGAATCAAATAACAAGTATGGCCTAGGGCAAAAATACACATACCGTTGTAATCGGGCGAGTTTCTGCTTTCAGATGCAATAGGAAATTCTCGAGTTCGTCATTCCGTTCGCGAGATATGGGAGTTTGAAGTTAAGGAATGGTTGAGAAACCATCAAAATTTTCGCAATTCTGATGCTAGAAACCAATAACTACAATGGCGTAGGGGAAAAATACACATACCGTTGTAATCGGGCGAGTTTCTGCTTTCAGATGCAACAGGAGTTTCTCGAGTTCGTCAATCCGTTCGCGAGGTGTGGGAGTTAGAAGTTATGGAATGCTTGGGAAACCATCAAAATTTTCGAAAGTCTGATACTCGAAGCTAATAACTACAAAGGCCTTGGGGAAAAATACACGCACCGTTGTAATCGGGCGAGTTTCTGCTTTCAGATGCAATAGGAAATTCTCGAGTTCGTCAATCCGTTCGCGAGATATGGGAGTTTGAAGTTAAGGAATGCTTGAGAAACCATCAAAATTATCGCAAGTCTGATACTCGAGACCAATAACTACAATGGCCTAGGGGAAAAATACACATACCGTTGTAATCGGGCGAGTTTCTGCTGCCTGATGCAACAGGAATTTCTCGAGTTCGTCATTCCGTTCGCGAGATATGGGAGTTTGAAGTTAAGGAATGCTTGAGTATCCATCAAAATTTTCGCAAGTCTGATACTCGAATTAAATAACAAGTATGGCCTAGGGCAAAAATACACATACCGTTGTAATCGGGCGAGTTTCTGCTTTCAGATGCAATAGGAAATTCTCGAGTTCGTCATTCCGTTCGCGAGATATGGGAGTTTGAAGTTAAGGAATGGTTGAGAAACCATCAAAATTTTCGCAATTCTGATGCTAGAAACCAATAACTACAATGGCGTAGGGGAAAAATACACATACCGTTGTAATCGGGCGAGTTTCTGCTTTCAGATGCAACAGGAGTTTCTCGAGTTCGTCAATCCGTTCGCGAGGTGTGGGAGTTAGAAGTTATGGAATGCTTGGGAAACCATCAAAATTTTCGAAAGTCTGATACTCGAAGCTAATAACTACAAAGGCCTTGGGGAAAAATACACGCACCGTTGTAATCGGGCGAGTTTCTGCTTTCAGATGCAATAGGAAGTTCTCGAGTTCGTCAATCCGTTCGCGAGATATGGGAGTTTGAAGTTAAGGAATGGTTGAGAAACCATCACAATTTTCGCAAGTCTGATACTCGAAACCAAAAACTGGAATGGCCTAGAGGAAAAGTACACACACCATTGTAATCGTGCGAGTTTCTACTTTCAGATGCAACAGGAATTTCTCGAGTTCGTCATTCCGTTCGCGAGATATGGGAGTTTGAAGTTAAGGAATGGTTGAGAAACCATCAAAATTTTCGCAAGTCTGATACTCGAAACCAATAACTACAAAGGCATAGGGGAAAAATGCACATACCTTTGTAATCGGGCGAGTCTCCACTTTCAGATGCAACAGGAATTTCTCGAGTTCGTCATTCCGTTCGCGAGATATGGGAGTTTGAAGTTAAGGAATGCTTGAGAAACCATCAAAATTGTCGCAAGTCTGATACTCGAAGCTAATAACTACAAAGGCCTTGGGGAAAAATACACGCACCGTTGTAATCGGGCGAGTTTCTGCTTTCAGATGCAATAGGAAATTCTCGAGTTCGTCAATCCGTTCGCGAGATATGGGAGTTTGAAGTTAAGGAATGCTTGAGAAACCATCAAAATTGTCGCAAGTCTGATACTCGAAACCAATAACTACAAAGGCATAGGGGAAAAATGCACATACTGTTGAAATCGGGCGAGTTTCTGCTTTCATATGCAATAGGAAATTCTCGAGTTCGTCAATCCGTTCGCGAGATATGGGAGTTTGAAGTTAAGGAATGGTTGAGAAACCATTACAATTTTCGCAAGTCTGATACTCGAAACCAATAACTACTATGGCCTAGGGCAAAAATACACGTACCGTTGTAATCGGGCGAGTTTCTGCTTTCAGATGCAATAGGAAATTCTCGAGTTCGTCAATCCGTTCGCGAGATATGGGAGTTTGAATTTAAGGAATGCTTGAGAAACCATCAAAATTTTCGCAAGTCTGATACTCGAAACCAATAACTACAAAGGCCTAGGGGAAAAATGCGCATACCGTTGAAATCGGGCGAGTTTCTGCTTTCAGATGCAATAGGATATTCTCGAGTTCGTCAATCCGTTCGCGAGATATGGGAGTTTGAAGTTAAGGAATGCTTGAGAAACCATCAAAATTTTCGCAAGTCTGATACTCGAATCCAATAACAAGTATGGCCTAGGGCAAAAATACACATACCGTTGCAATCGGGCGAGTTTCTGCTTTCAGATGCAATAGGAATTTCTCGAGATCGTCAATCCGTTCGCGAGATATGGGAGTTTGAAGTTAAGGAATGCTTGAGAAACCATCAAAATTTTCGCAAGTCTGATACTCGAAACCAATAACTACAAAGGCATATGGGAAAAATGCACATACCGTTGAAATCGGGCGAGTTTCTGCTTTCAGATGCAATAGGAAATTCTGGAGTTCGTCAATCCGTTCGCGAGATATGGAAGTTTGAAGTTAAGGAATGCTTGAGAAACCATCAAAATTTTCGCAAGTCTGATACACGAAACCAATAACTACAAACGCCTAGGGGAAAAATGCGCATACCGTTGAAATCGGGCGAGTTTCTGCTTTCAGATGCAATAGGAAATTCTCGAGTTCGACATTCCATTCGCGAGATATGGGAGTTTGAAGTTAAGGAATGGTTGTGAAACCATCAAAATTTTCGCAATTCCGATGCCAGAAACCAATAACTACAATGCCCTAGGGGAAAAATACACATACCGTTGTAATCGGGCGAGTTTCTGCTTTCAGATGCAACAGGAATTTCTCGAGTTCGTCATTCCGTTCGCGAGATATGGGAGTTTGAAGTTAAGGAATGCTTGAGAAACCATCAAAATTTTCGCAAGTCTGATACTCGAATCCAATAACAAGTATGGCCTAGGGCAAAAACACACATACCGTTGTAATCGGGCGAGTTTCTGCTTTCAGATGCAATAGGAAATTCTGGAGTTCGTCAATCCGTTCGCGAGATATGGGAGTTTGAAGTTAAGGAATGCTTGAGAAACCATCAAAATTTTCGCAAGTCTGATACACGAATCCAATAACAAGTATGGCCTAGGGCAAAAACACACATACCGTTGTAATCGGGCGAGTTTCTGCTTTCAGATGCAATAGGAAATTCTGGAGTTCGTCAATCCGTTCGCGAGATATGGAAGTTTGAAGTTAAGGAATGCTTGAGAAACCACCAAAATTTTCGCAAGTCTGATACTCGAATCCAATAACAAGTATGGCCTAGGGCAAAAATACACATACCGTTGTAATCGGGCGAGTTTCTGCTTTCAAATGCAATAGGAAATTCTCGAGTTCGTCAATGCGTTCGCGAGATATGGGAGTTTGAAGTTAAGGAATGCTTGAGAAACCATCAAAATTTTCGCAAGTCTGATACTCGAAACCAATAACTACAAAGGCCTAGGGGAAAAATGCACATACCGTTGAAATCGGGCGAGTTTCTGCTTTCAGATGCAGTAGGAAATTCTCGAGTTCGTCAATCCGTTCGCGAGATATGGGAGTTTGAAGTTAAGGAATGCTTGAGAAACCATCAAAATTTTCGCAAGTCTGATTCTCGAATTCAATAACAAGTATGGCCTAGGGCAAAAATACACATATCGTTGTAATCGGGCGAGTTTCTGCTTTCAGATGCAATAGGAAATTCTCGAGTTCGTCAATCCGTTCGCGAGATATGGAAGTTTGAAGTTAAGGAATGGTTGAGAAACCATCAAAATTTTCGCAAGTCTGATACTCGAAACCAATAACTACAAAGGCATAGGGGAAAAATGCACATACCTTTGTAATCGGGCGAGTATCCACTTTCAGATGCAACAGGAAATTCTCGAGTTCGTCAATCCGTTCGCGAGATATGGGAGTTTGAAGTTAAGGAAAGCTTGGGAAACCATCAAAATTTTCGCAAGTCTGATACTCGAAACCAATAACTACAAAGGCCTTGGGGAAAAATACACTTACCGTTGTAATCGGGCGAGTTTCTGCTTTCATATGCAATAGGAAATTCTCGAGTTCGTCAATCCGTTCGCGAGATATGGGAGTTTGAAGTTAAGGAATGGTTGAGAAACCATTACAATTTTCGCAAGTCTGATACTCGAAACCAATAACTACTATGGCCTAGGGCAAAAATACACGTACCGTTGTAATCGGGCGAGTTTCTGCTTTCAGATGCAATAGGAAATTCTCGAGTTCGTCAATCCGTTCGCGAGATATGGGAGTTTGAATTTAAGGAATGCTTGAGAAACCATCAAAATTTTCGCAATTCTGATACTCGAAACCAATAACTACAAAGGCCTAGGGGAAAAATGCGCATACCGTTGAAATCGGGCGAGTTTCTGCTTTCAGATGCAATAGGAAATTCTCGAGTTCGTCAATCCGTTCGCGAGATATGGGAGTTTGAAGTTAAGGAATGGTTGAGAAACCATTACAATTTTCGCAAGTCTGATACTCGAAACCAATAACTACTATGGCCTAGGGCAAAAATACACGTACCGTTGTAATCGGGCGAGTTTCTGCTTTCAGATGCAATAGGAAATTCTCGAGTTCGTCAATCCGTTCGCGAGATATGGGAGTTTGAATTTAAGGAATGCTTGAGAAACCATCAAAATTTTCGCAAGTCTGATACTCGAAACCAATAACTACAAAGGCCTAGGGGAAAAATGCGCATACCGTTGAAATCGGGCGAGTTTCTGCTTTCAGATGCAATAGGAAATTCTCGAGTTCGTCAATCCGTTCGCGAGATATGGGAGTTTGAAGTTAAGGAATGCTTGAGAAACCATCAAAATTTTCGCAAGTCTGATACTCGAATCCAATAACAAGTATGGCCTAGGGCAAAAATACACATACCGTTGTAATCGGGCGAGTTTCTGCTTTCAAATGCAATAGGAAATTCTCGAGTTCGTCAATCCGTTCGCGAGATATGGGAGTTTGAAGTTAAGGAATGCTTGAGAAACCATCAAAATTTTCGCAAGTCTGATTCTCGAATTCAATAACAAGTATGGCCTAGGGCAAAAATACACATATCGTTGTAATCGGGCGAGTTTCTGCTTTCAGATGCAATAGGAAATTCTCGAGTTCGTCAATCCGTTCGCGAGATATGGAAGTTTGAAGTTAAGGAATGGTTGAGAAACCATCAAAATTTTCGCAAGTGTGATACTCGAAACCAATAACTACAAAGGCATAGGGGAAAAATGCACATACCTTTGTAATCGGGCGAGTCTCCACTTTCAGATGCAACAGGAATTTCTCGAGTTCGTCATTCCGTTCGCGAGATATGGGAGTTTGAAGTTAATGAATGCTTGAGAAACCATCAAAATTTTCGCAAGTCTGATACTCGAATCCAATAACAAGTATGGCCTAGGGCAAAAATACACATACCGTTGTAATCGGGCGAGTTTCTGCTTTCAAATGCAATAGGAAATTCTCGAGTTCGTCAATCCGTTCGCGAGATATGGGAGTTTGAAGTTAAGGAATGCTTGAGAAACCATCAAAATTTTCGCAAGTCTGATTCTCGAATTCAATAACAAGTATGGCCTAGGGCAAAAATACACATATCGTTGTAATCGGGCGAGTTTCTGCTTTCAGATGCAATAGGAAATTCTCGAGTTCGTCAATCCGTTCGCGAGATATGGAAGTTTGAAGTTAAGGAATGGTTGAGAAACCATCAAAATTTTCGCAAGTCTGATACTCGAAACCAATAACTACAAAGGCATAGGGGAAAAATGCACATACCTTTGTAATCGGGCGAGTCTCCACTTTCAGATGCAACAGGAATTTCTCGAGTTCGTCATTCCGTTCGCGAGATATGGGAGTTTGAAGTTAAGGAATGCTTGAGAAACCATCAAAATTGTCGCAAGTCTGATACTCGAAACCAATAACTACAAAGGCATAGGGGAAAAATGCACATACTGTTGAAATCGGGCGAGATTCTGCTTTCAGATGCAATAGGAAATTCTCGAGTTCGTCAATCCGTTCGCGAGATATGGGAGTTTGAATTTAAGGAATGCTTGAGAAACCATCAAAATTTTCGCAAGTCTGATACTCGAAACCAATAACTACAAAGGCCTAGGGGAAAAATGCGCATACCGTTGAAATCGGGCGAGTTTCTGCTTTCAGATACAATAGGAAATTCTCGAGTTCGTCAATCCGTTCGCGAGATATGGGAGTTTGAAGTTAAGGAATGCTTGAGAAACCATCAAAATTTTCGCAAGTCTGATACTCGAATCCAATAACAAGTATGGCCTAGGGCAAAAATACACATACCGTTGTAATCGGGCGAGTTTCTGCTTTCAAATGCAATAGGAAATTCTCGAGTTCGTCAATCCGTTCGCGAGATATGGGAGTTTGAAGTTAAGGAATGCTTGAGAAACCATCAAAATTTTCGCAAGTCTGATACTCGAAACCAATAACTACAAAGGCCTAGGGGAAAAATGCACATACCGTTGAAATCGGGCGAGTTTCTGCTTTCAGATGCAGTAGGAAATTCTCGAGTTCGTCAATCCGTTCGCGAGATATGGGAGTTTGAAGTTAAGGAATGCTTGAGAAACCATCAAAATTTTCGCAAGTCTGATTCTCGAATTCAATAACAAGTATGGCCTAGGGCAAAAATACACATATCGTTGTAATCGGGCGAGTTTCTGCTTTCAGATGCAATAGGAAATTCTCGAGTTCGTCAATCCGTTCGCGAGATATGGAAGTTTGAAGTTAAGGAATGGTTGAGAAACCATCAAAATTTTCGCAAGTCTGATACTCGAAACCAATAACTACAAAGGCATAGGGGAAAAATGCACATACCTTTGTAATCGGGCGAGTCTCCACTTTCAGATGCAACAGGAATTTCTCGAGTTCGTCATTCCGTTCGCGAGATATGGGAGTTTGAAGTTAAGGAATGCTTGAGAAACCATCAAAATTGTCGCAAGTCTGATACTCGAAACCAATAACTACAAAGGCATAGGGGAAAAATGCACATACTGTTGAAATCGGGCGAGATTCTGCTTTCAGATGCAATAGGAAATTCTCGAGTTCGTCAATCCGTTCGCGAGATATGGGAGTTTGAAGTTAAGGAAAGCTTGGGAAACCATCAAAATTTTCGCAAGTCTGATACTCGAAACCAATAACTACAAAGGCCTTGGGGAAAAATACACTTACCGTTGTAATCGGGCGAGTTTCTGCTTTCATATGCAATAGGAAATTCTCGAGTTTGTCAATCCGTTCGCGAGATATGGGAGTTTGAAGTTAAGGAATGGTTGAGAAACCATTACAATTTTCGCAAGTCTGATACTCGAAACCAATAACTACTATGGCCTAGGGCAAAAATACACGTACCGTTGTAATCGGGCGAGTTTCTGCTTTCAGATGCAATAGGAAATTCTCGAGTTCGTCAATCCGTTCGCGAGATATGGGAGTTTGAATTTAAGGAATGGTTGAGAAACCATCAAAATTTTCGCAATTCTGATGCTAGAAACCAATAACTACAATGGCGTAGGGGAAAAATACACATACCGTTGTAATCGGGCGAGTTTCTGCTTTCAGATGCAACAGGAGTTTCTCGAGTTCGTCAATCCGTTCGCGAGGTGTGGGAGTTAGAAGTTATGGAATGCTTGGGAAACCATCAAAATTTTCGAAAGTCTGATACTCGAAGCTAATAACTACAAAGGCCTTGGGGAAAAATACACGCACCGTTGTAATCGGGCGAGTTTCTGCTTTCAGATGCAATAGGAAATACTCGAGTTCGTCAATCCGTTCGCGAGATATGGGAGTTTGAAGTTAAGGAATGGTTGAGAAACCATCACAATTTTCGCAAGTCTGATACTCGAAACCAAAAACTGGAATGGCCTAGAGGAAAAGTACACACACCATTGTAATCGTGCGAGTTTCTACTTTCAGATGCAACAGGAATTTCTCGAGTTCGTCATTCCGTTCGCGAGATATGGGAGTTTGAAGTTAAGGAATGGTTGAGAAACCATCAAAATTTTCGCAAGTCTGATACTCGAAACCAATAACTACAAAGGCATAGGGGAAAAATGCACATACCTTTGTAATCGGGCGAGTCTCCACTTTCAGATGCAACAGGAATTTCTCGAGTTCGTCATTCCGTTCGCGAGATATGGGAGTTTGAAGTTAAGGAATGCTTGAGAAACCATCAAAATTGTCGCAAGTCTGATACTCGAAGCTAATAACTACAAAGGCCTTGGGGAAAAATACACGCACCGTTGTAATCGGGCGAGTTTCTGCTTTCAGATGCAATAGGAAATTCTCGAGTTCGTCAATCCGTTCGCGAGATATGGGAGTTTGAAGTTAAGGAATGCTTGAGAAACCATCAAAATTGTCGCAAGTCTGATACTCGAAACCAATAACTACAAAGGCATAGGGGAAAAATGCACATACTGTTGAAATCGGGCGAGTTTCTGCTTTCATATGCAATAGGAAATTCTCGAGTTCGTCAATCCGTTCGCGAGATATGGGAGTTTGAAGTTAAGGAATGGTTGAGAAACCATTACAATTTTCGCAAGTCTGATACTCGAAACCAATAACTACTATGGCCTAGGGCAAAAATACACGTACCGTTGTAATCGGGCGAGTTTCTGCTTTCAGATGCAATAGGAAATTCTCGAGTTCGTCAATCCGTTCGCGAGATATGGGAGTTCGAATTTAAGGAATGCTTGAGAAACCATCAAAATTTTCGCAAGTCTGATACTCGAAACCAATAACTACAAAGGCCTAGGGGAAAAATGCGCATACCGTTGAAATCGGGCGAGTTTCTGCTTTCAGATGCAATAGGATATTCTCGAGTTCGTCAATCCGTTCGCGAGATATGGGAGTTTGAAGTTAAGGAATGCTTGAGAAACCATCAAAATTTTCGCAAGTCTGATACTCGAATCCAATAACAAGTATGGCCTAGGGCAAAAATACACATACCGTTGTAATCGGGCGAGTTTCTGCTTTCAGATGCAATAGGAATTTCTCGAGATCGTCAATCCGTTCGCGAGATATGGGAGTTTGAAGTTAAGGAATGCTTGAGAAACCATCAAAATTTTCGCAAGTCTGATACTCGAAACCAATAACTACAAAGGCATATGGGAAAAATGCACATACCGTTGAAATCGGGCGAGTTTCTGCTTTCAGATGCAATAGGAAATTCTGGAGTTCGTCAATCCGTTCGCGAGATATGGAAGTTTGAAGTTAAGGAATGCTTGAGAAACCATCAAAATTTTCGCAAGTCTGATACACGAAACCAATAACTACAAACGCCTAGGGGAAAAATGCGCATACCGTTGAAATCGGGCGAGTTTCTGCTTTCAGATGCAATAGGAAATTCTCGAGTTCGACATTCCATTCGCGAGATATGGGAGTTTGAAGTTAAGGAATGGTTGTGAAACCATCAAAATTTTCGCAATTCCGATGCCAGAAACCAATAACTACAATGCCCTAGGGGAAAAATACACATACCGTTGTAATCGGGCGAGTTTCTGCTTTCAGATGCAACAGGAATTTCTCGAGTTCGTCATTCCGTTCGCGAGATATGGGAGTTTGAAGTTAAGGAATGCTTGAGAAACCATCAAAATTTTCGCAAGTCTGATACTCGAATCCAATAACAAGTATGGCCTAGGGCAAAAACACACATACCGTTGTAATCGGGCGAGTTTCTGCTTTCAGATGCAATAGGAAATTCTGGAGTTCGTCAATCCGTTCGCGAGATATGGGAGTTTGAAGTTAAGGAATGCTTGAGAAACCATCAAAATTTTCGCAAGTCTGATACACGAATCCAATAACAAGTATGGCCTAGGGCAAAAACACACATACCGTTGTAATCGGGCGAGTTTCTGCTTTCAGATGCAATAGGAAATTCTGGAGTTCGTCAATCCGTTCGCGAGATATGGAAGTTTGAAGTTAAGGAATGCTTGAGAAACCACCAAAATTTTCGCAAGTCTGATACTCGAATCCAATAACAAGTATGGCCTAGGGCAAAAATACACATACCGTTGTAATCGGGCGAGTTTCTGCTTTCAAATGCAATAGGAAATTCTCGAGTTCGTCAATCCGTTCGCGAGATATGGGAGTTTGAAGTTAAGGAATGCTTGAGAAACCATCAAAATTTTCGCAAGTCTGATACTCGAAACCAATAACTACAAAGGCCTAGGGGAAAAATGCACATACCGTTGAAATCGGGCGAGTTTCTGCTTTCAGATGCAGTAGGAAATTCTCGAGTTCGTCAATCCGTTCGCGAGATATGGGAGTTTGAAGTTAAGGAATGCTTGAGAAACCATCAAAATTTTCGCAAGTCTGATTCTCGAATTCAATAACAAGTATGGCCTAGGGCAAAAATACACATATCGTTGTAATCGGGCGAGTTTCTGCTTTCAGATGCAATAGGAAATTCTCGAGTTCGTCAATCCGTTCGCGAGATATGGAAGTTTGAAGTTAAGGAATGGTTGAGAAACCATCAAAATTTTCGCAAGTCTGATACTCGAAACCAATAACTACAAAGGCATAGGGGAAAAATGCACATACCTTTGTAATCGGGCGAGTCTCCACTTTCAGATGCAACAGGAAATTCTCGAGTTCGTCAATCCGTTCGCGAGATATGGGAGTTTGAAGTTAAGGAAAGCTTGGGAAACCATCAAAATTTTCGCAAGTCTGATACTCGAAACCAATAACTACAAAGGCCTTGGGGAAAAATACACTTACCGTTGTAATCGGGCGAGTTTCTGCTTTCATATGCAATAGGAAATTCTCGAGTTCGTCAATCCGTTCGCGAGATATGGGAGTTTGAAGTTAAGGAATGGTTGAGAAACCATTACAATTTTCGCAAGTCTGATACTCGAAACCAATAACTACTATGGCCTAGGGCAAAAATACACGTACCGTTGTAATCGGGCGAGTTTCTGCTTTCAGATGCAATAGGAAATTCTCGAGTTCGTCAATCCGTTCGCGAGATATGGGAGTTTGAATTTAAGGAATGCTTGAGAAGCCATCAAAATTTTCGCAATTCTGATACTCGAAACCAATAACTACAAAGGCCTAGGGGAAAAATGCGCATACCGTTGAAATCGGGCGAGTTTCTGCTTTCAGATGCAATAGGAAATTCTCGAGTTCGTCAATCCGTTCGCGAGATATGGGAGTTTGAAGTTAAGGAATGGTTGAGAAACCATTACAATTTTCGCAAGTCTGATACTCGAAACCAATAACTACTATGGCCTAGGGCAAAAATACACGTACCGTTGTAATCGGGCGAGTTTCTGCTTTCAGATGCAATAGGAAATTCTCGAGTTCGTCAATCCGTTCGCGAGATATGGGAGTTTGAATTTAAGGAATGCTTGAGAAACCATCAAAATTTTCGCAAGTCTGATACTCGAAACCAATAACTACAAAGGCCTAGGGGAAAAATGCGCATACCGTTGAAATCGGGCGAGTTTCTGCTTTCAGATGCAATAGGAAATTCTCGAGTTCGTCAATCCGTTCGCGAGATATGGGAGTTTGAAGTTAAGGAATGCTTGAGAAACCATCAAAATTTTCGCAAGTCTGATACTCGAATCCAATAACAAGTATGGCCTAGGGCAAAAATACACATACCGTTGTAATCGGGCGAGTTTCTGCTTTCAAATGCAATAGGAAATTCTCGAGTTCGTCAATCCGTTCGCGAGATATGGGAGTTTGAAGTTAAGGAATGCTTGAGAAACCATCAAAATTTTCGCAAGTCTGATTCTCGAATTCAATAACAAGTATGGCCTAGGGCAAAAATACACATATCGTTGTAATCGGGCGAGTTTCTGCTTTCAGATGCAATAGGAAATTCTCGAGTTCGTCAATCCGTTCGCGAGATATGGAAGTTTGAAGTTAAGGAATGGTTGAGAAACCATCAAAATTTTCGCAAGTCTGATACTCGAAACCAATAACTACAAAGGCATAGGGGAAAAATGCACATACCTTTGTAATCGGGCGAGTCTCCACTTTCAGATGCAACAGGAATTTCTCGAGTTCGTCATTCCGTTCGCGAGATATGGGAGTTTGAAGTTAAGGAATGCTTGAGAAACCATCAAAATTGTCGCAAGTCTGATACTCGAAACCAATAACTACAAAGGCATAGGGGAAAAATGCACATACTGTTGAAATCGGGCGAGATTCTGCTTTCAGATGCAATAGGAAATTCTCGAGTTCGTCAATCCGTTCGCGAGATATGGGAGTTTGAAGTTAAGGAAAGCTTGGGAAACCATCAAAATTTTCGCAAGTCTGATACTCGAAACCAATAACTACAAAGGCCTTGGGGAAAAATACACTTACCGTTGTAATCGGGCGAGTTTCTGCTTTCATATGCAATAGGAAATTCTCGAGTTCGTCAATCCGTTCGCGAGATATGGGAGTTTGAAGTTAAGGAATGGTTGAGAAACCATTACAATTTTCGCAAGTCTGATACTCGAAACCAATAACTACTATGGCCTAGGGCAAAAATACACGTACCGTTGTAATCGGGCGAGTTTCTGCTTTCAGATGCAATAGGAAATTCTCGAGTTCGTCAATCCGTTCGCGAGATATGGGAGTTTGAATTTAAGGAATGCTTGAGAAACCATCAAAATTTTCGCAATTCTGATACTCGAAACCAATAACTACAAAGGCCTAGGGGAAAAATGCGCATACCGTTGAAATCGGGCGAGTTTCTGCTTTCAGATGCAATAGGAAATTCTCGAGTTCGTCAATCCGTTCGCGAGATATGGGAGTTTGAAGTTAAGGAATGGTTGAGAAACCATTACAATTTTCGCAAGTCTGATACTCGAAACCAATAACTACTATGGCCTAGGGCAAAAATACACGTACCGTTGTAATCGGGCGAGTTTCTGCTTTCAGATGCAATAGGAAATTCTCGAGTTCGTCAATCCGTTCGCGAGATATGGGAGTTTGAATTTAAGGAATGCTTGAGAAACCATCAAAATTTTCGCAAGTCTGATACTCGAAACCAATAACTACAAAGGCCTAGGGGAAAAATGCGCATACCGTTGAAATCGGGCGAGTTTCTGCTTTCAGATGCAATAGGAAATTCTCGAGTTCGTCAATCCGTTCGCGAGATATGGGAGTTTGAAGTTAAGGAATGCTTGAGAAACCATCAAAATTTTCGCAAGTCTGATACTCGAATCCAATAACAAGTATGGCCTAGGGCAAAAATACACATACCGTTGTAATCGGGCGAGTTTCTGCTTTCAGATGCAATAGGAATTTCTCGAGATCGTCAATCCGTTCGCGAGATATGGGAGTTTGAAGTTAAGGAATGCTTGAGAAACCATCAAAATTTTCGCAAGTCTGATACTCGAAACCAATAACTACAAAGGCATATGGGAAAAATGCACATACCGTTGAAATCGGGCGAGTTTCTGCTTTCAGATGCAATAGGAAATTCTCGAGTTCGTCAATCCGTTGCGAGATATGGGAGTTTGAAGTTAAGGAATGCTTGAGAAACCATCAAAATTTTCGGAAGTCTGATACACGAATCCAATAACAAGTATGGCCTAGGGCAAAAACACACATACCGTTGTAATCGGGCGAGTTTCTGCTTTCAGATGCAATAGGAAATTCTGGAGTTCGTCAATCCGTTCGCGAGATATGGAAGTTTGAAGTGAAGGAATGCTTGAGAAACCACCAAAATTTTCGCAAGTCTGATACTCGAATCCAATAACAAGTATGGCCTAGGGCAAAAATACACATACCGTTGTAATCGGGCGAGTTTCTGCTTTCAGATGCAATAGGAAATTCTCGAGTTCGTCAATCCGTTCGCGAGATATGGGAGTTTGAAGTTAAGGAATGGTTGAGAAACCATTACAATTTTCGCAAGTCTGATACTCGAAACCAATAACTACTATGGCCTAGGGCAAAAATACACGTACCGTTGTAATCGGGCGAGTTTCTGCTTTCAGATGCAATAGGAAATTCTCGAGTTCGTCAATCCGTTCGCGAGATATGGGAGTTTGAATTTAAGGAATGCTTGAGAAACCATCAAAATTTTCGCAAGTCTGATACTCGAAACCAATAACTACAAAGGCCTAGGGGAAAAATGCGCATACCGTTGAAGTCGGGCGAGTTTCTGCTTTCAGATGCAATAGGAAATTCTCGAGTTCGTCAATCCGTTCGCGAGATATGGGAGTTTGAAGTTAAGGAATGCTTGAGAAACCATCAAAATTTTCGCAAGTCTGATACTCGAATCCAATAACAAGTATGGCCTAGGGCAAAAATACACATACCGTTGTAATCGGGCGAGTTTCTGCTTTCAGATGCAATAGGAATTTCTCGAGATCGTCAATCCGTTCGCGAGATATGGGAGTTTGAAGTTAAGGAATGCTTGAGAAACCATCAAAATTTTCGCAAGTCTGATACTCGAAACCAATAACTACAAAGGCATATGGGAAAAATGCACATACCGTTGAAATCGGGCGAGTTTCTGCTTTCAGATGCAATAGGAAATTCTCGAGTTCGTCAATCCGTTGCGAGATATGGGAGTTTGAAGTTAAGGAATGCTTGAGAAACCATCAAAATTTTCGCAAGTCTGATACTCGAATCCAATAACATGTATGGCCTAGGGCAAAAATACACATACCGTTGTAATCGGGCGAGTTTCTGCTTTCAGATGCAATAGGAAATTCTCGAGTTCGTCAATCCGTTCGCGAGATGTGGGAGTTTGAAGTTAAGGAATGGTTGAGAAACCATCAAAATTTTCGCAATTCTGATGCTAGAAACCAATAACTACAATGCCCTAGGGGAAAAATACACATACCGTTGTAATCGGGCGAGTTTCTGCTTTCAGATGCAACAGGAATTTCTCGAGTTCGTCAATCCGTTCGCGAGATATGGGAGTTTGAAGTTAAGGAATGGTTGAGAAACCATCAAAATTTTCGCAAGTCTGATACTCGACACCAATAACTACTATGGCCTAGGGCAAAAATACACGTACCGTTGTAATCGGGCGAGTTTCTGCTTTCAGATGCAACAGGAATTTCTCGAGTTCGTTAATCCGTTCGCGAGGTATGGGAGTTTGAAGTTGAGGAATGGTTGAGAAGCCTTCAAAATTTTCGCAGGTCTGATTCTCGAAACCAATAACTCGAATGGCCTAGGTCAAAAATACACCTACCGTTGTAATCGGGCGAGTTTCTGCTGTCAGATGCAACAGGAATTTCTCGAGTTCGTCAATCCGTTCACGAGATATGGGAGTTTGAAGTTAAGGAATGCTTGAGAAACCATCAAAATTATCGCAAGTCTGATACTCGAAGCCAATAACTACAAAGGCCTTAGGGAAAAATACACGTACCGTTGTAATCGGGCGAGTTTCTGCTTTCAGATGCAATAGGATATTCTCGAGTTCGTCAATCCGTTCGCGAGATATGGGAGTTTGAAGTTAAGGAATGGTTGAGAAACCATTA